>NW_009635767.1:618-21432 GCF_000690535.1 Cariama cristata | reverse complement strand
TTTTTTTTTTTTAATTATTATTTTTAAATAATATAATTGTCAGGTCCAACTCGTCCTTCGGGGCAAGGTCGGGTATGCTACAAGGTATGCTTCAGGCCCCTGCACTGAGCCCTTTGCCAAACCCTTGCTTGGCCGCTGGGGTGGGGACCACGTGGCTCTGCTCCAGCGCTCCTTGGGTGCAAGACGAGAGGGTGGCTGGGCTGAAGGGAGGGGGCAGAAGTCGAAAGGATACCCAGTTTTGTGTGAAGAGCCGGTGCCGGAGCTCACGGCCTGCCGGGTGGATGTATCCACTGCTTAACCAAGCTGGACAACTAGTGAGTCTCCATTACTTATGCGCTTCCTGAAGCTGAAACAATTGCTATTATCCCGCATGATATTGCGTGACCTACATTTTTACTTGAAAGCCTCCAGCTAATAATTAGCTTGAATTTTGATTTATAAATAAACACATTCATATTCTAGTTTTTAAAACAGGGGAAGAAAGGAAACCTCTCGATAGATGAAATCCTCACCTCTCCCTGCCGGTCTCTACTTTCCCCCTGTTCCTCCGATTTTTGGGATGGGCAGGGAGGATGGAGTGGATTTGCTGGGCTAGATGAAGGAGGAGAGTTTGGATGTAATGAGACCACTGGGCATTTTCCTGGAAAACTGCAGGAGCCTCAGCGCTTGGGAGATTTGAGCCATCTGGATAAGTAGGGTCAAGCTCCACGTTGGCAGTGATGAGGCGGCGCGGTGCAGCGGGGCAGCTTGGCCTCACCAAAGGAGCTGCGGAGAGCAGCAGATCGGTGCACAAAAGCACATAGCAGAAGGCTCATCCCTTCCCTTCCCCGACTCTCCCGGCACGGTTGGCATTGCCGCCGCTTCTCCTCCTCCTCGTCATCCATCTGCCTGCCCGACCGCTCGGCACGGCCGCATCCGAAAGCGCGGGAGGTAGCGTTGGCCTTGGGTCAACACCCAGGACTTGGCATGTGTGTGCGGGCAGGGGATCGTTAGTCACCAAACAGGTCGGGTGTTAATTAGGAGTCGTGGGGAAGAGAGGACGGTGGTTTGCGGAGATGTGATCTCTCCTAGAGAGGAGAGATGCAGCTGGGCCGCATCCTGCTTTCAGCTCCGAGAGATGGATGCGTGTTCCTGGTGGAGAGCTCGGATCCCGTCTGCGCTGGTGCCGCCAATGACAGCTTTCCCTGGAAAGTCTGCGGTGGTGGTGGTGCTGGAAACACCTCATGATCTGCTTTTCTCCACACTTCAGGGCTTTCTGTTGGTGGAGGTAGAAAATGCAGAAAGCTGTCATGGTCACGATGCTTATACAAAATCCTGTTGTCCTCATTCAGTCATTCGTTGTCCAAGCTTTCGCCTCTATTTCGGCTTGGTCTCCACTCTCCTTTTTTCATGGCATGATACTGTGTGGGCAGGTCTGATCAGGGGTTTTTTGGGGTGGTGTGGGTTTTTTTGCTTTTAAGAGAAGAGTGAATAGTAAAACTGCCAGAGCTGTGTCTCTGGGAGATGCATCCTTTGCCTAGACCAGGTGGTCCCCCATCCCTCTTGCTCTTGCATTCAGCAGTGGTAGCCCAATGCAGCCATGGGTTAGATCATTGGAGGGTGTTTTTGTAGGCAAATCTTGTGCCACAAGTAGCTGCACCTGGGATTTGACCCAAAGCTGATGAGGGGAAGAAAATTATTTTTAAAAAAGCTTGTCCTTCCACTTAATACAAAAATCCCCTAATGCACCTGGCTGTACGGTGTGGCACCGCGTGGATAATTGTCATTCCGCTCCGAGCTGATGATGTTTGTATGCCTTGAAGCAAGACAATTGCTGGCCTTTGTAATTTCCTCTACAGCAAAAAAAAAAATAATAATAAATATCCAATCAAACGTAATAGGGATGCGACCAATAGAGTTCTGTGGCAATTAATGCGAAATCTGATGGAAAAGGGGAGACAATGAGGTGTCCCTGGTGGGATCCCATGGGCGAGTTTTGCCACATCGTGGGAAGGTTTTCATTCTCCCCTTGCTTCGGTAGCGCTTGCCCATAAGGTGTTATCCTGAGCGTTACCACTTCAGGTGCTATTTTTATTCAGGAAAATGTCAAATCCTTTCTTGGAACTTAGTGACTTGTTGTCTTGGTAATTTCTGGGCAGAAGCAAGATCTATAAAAATCCTCTATTTTCTTGGCACGAGGCTCTTCTTCTCTATTTTGGATGTAAATATTTTTTAGAATAAGAAAAAAAAAAAGGGGGAGCCGCATTGATAGGACAGGAGCGGTGTAATTTCTCCCCCCAGAATGGCCCTTGTTAGGGCTTCTCAAGGCACCGATGTAAGTGGGGATGTAGCTGTACGCACTCGTATTTATGATCCTGGCCCAGTGTCCTTTGAATAGGAGTCCTTGTACGCCGAGATCGTATCTGGCCCTGTTCTTTCTTCATGCACTGTTTCCTAATCTGAAGCCAAGCTCTCTGGGAGCTGGAAATCCAGCGACGAGCGGGGTTGTATTCATCTTGAATCGAGAGTGGCAGCGCTAAGGGGGGAAACCTACGCTTTTCTTTTTTTTTTCCCCTTGATATTTCCGGCAAAGATAACATTTTTAACAACATATAATCGCTTTGGGAGTAGCTCATTTCCAAACCTGAGCCGTTGTGAGTCATTTGCAAATAAAAAAATCTTAAAAAAAGCATAGGGTGCCTCTGGTAACGCTGAGATACTCCAGTCCTGCTTCTGCCC
This sequence comes from Cariama cristata, assembly GCF_000690535.1. Lineage (NCBI taxonomy): Eukaryota > Metazoa > Chordata > Aves > Cariamiformes > Cariamidae > Cariama > Cariama cristata. The sequence goes on along the minus strand of NW_009635767.1, from coordinate 18,714 downwards.
TTGGGGGAGGTCAGGGCTGGTTTGTGCAATACCTCAGCCAGCTCCAGAGAGGAGATTTTGGGTCCTGCCTGGTGGGTTCCCTTAGAGGGTGGCCGGCTCTGCCCTGTCCTAGCTGGATTGGCAGCTCCAGGCGATCGTGGTGGCAGCTTTGGTGGTGATGAAGGAGGAAGAGCAGAGCCTTGCTTTCACCGTGATCGGTGTTGACATCTGCGTCCGAGCGTTGGGTCTCCCTGGAAAGGTGCAAGAGGAGCGGGTGCTTTGAGGAAGGCAGGGACTGGTTTTGGGGTGCTTGTGCCATCATTCAGGCTATTGGGTGCTCATGTGTTTGAAGTGTGATGCAAGGGAAAAGCAAGGCAGGAGCTGCACGGCCCTTCTTGGGAGAGAGGGAGATGACAAGCGGTGTCTCTCCAATCGCAACAAGATCCCCAGAGTCCAAAAGGAGCAAGGCTTGGGCATGAAAGCCAGAGCTGCCCTAATAAAACATTTACTGGGGTTTGGAGACCTGTTCGCTCCGACACAGTGCATACATATTAAATGATCAAAGTTCCTATGCCTTTGGAGGAGCCAGCTGCTAATCTAATGCAACCCTTGGGCTTTGCTCACCACTGACTGTGCACGAAAGCAAACGGCAGCTCTGTTTTGCTATTTAAAAGATTTCCGAGCTAAGCCGGGCGGGTCAGAGATCAGGAAGCAATAGGATGTGGCTTCTTAAAGGTTTGGCAAGGAGGGGTTTGGGAAGGTGGGTTAGGGGTTGAGGATGGATTGGTCTCCATCTCTCAAGTGCTGTCCACCTCTGCTGCAGGTTCTCTCGGTGTTGCTGGGATCTCTCCCCTTCTCCTCTTATTCTTGCTCTTTCCCCCCCTAAATCCCTCTGTCCCGCATCCCATTGCCCAGCCCGCCAAGGGCTCCGCTGCCTTTTCAGATCCCAGCCTGAGTTGCAAAGCGCTGCCAGTGGATTCAAACCAAAGGGGAAAAAAAGTCTAATCCCACCCTCTTCAGATTTATAAACTGAGCACACTCGAGCTGGAAGGTGCCGAGGAGCAAAAGGAAAACACAAAGCCCCCGGGGTGCCGTTTTTCAAAGCAATGCAGCCCTTTATTTGACTGCCTACACTTGTTTTAGCTATGCAGGGAAGCGAGCAGGTAAAAAGCCTGCCGGGGCTGCTCTTTCGGAGGTGCTGAGCTCCCTCAGGCAGCCGCTGGTGCTGTGCCAGCTCAGTACTTCTGCAAACCACCGTCTATCCCATCGTCTGCTGTTTTTGCAGAGCAAATACTTCACCTACTGATTCTCACTGCTCCAGTGGTTTGGGACTGATGGGTTTGGTTTCCACTTGATTACAGCATCTTTCCTGCTTCTCAAGTGTCTCCCATGTCTTCCATGTAAGTCCTTAACTAGTTTCCTTTTAGTGATAATCCCTTTCTTTTAAGGGACTTGAATCTGTTTGATCATCGACACATTTCTTTTTCTGTTCCTCTGATAAAAAAATTAAATCTGGGTTTTTTGAAGGCTTCCTCCCCACTCCCCTTTCTCTTTCTCGTTCCGTGCTTGGTGGGGATTCAGCCCTTTTCTGGGAAAATAAAATAAACAAAAATTAGAGTTCAAAGCGTGACATCTCCTCTTAAAAAGAAGAATAGAATGAGGAGAAGAAAAAAAAAAAACACACACCATATATTCTTACAGATGTGACATCAAAATGGTAAACTATAAAGGATGCCTTTTCAAAGGCTCGTACGGGGACTGAGTTCAGTGGGAAACGAGCAACCAAAGTCTCTCCTGGTGCTTTGAAAGCGTGTCCCCCAGCCACCGCCAGCGTGGTGTTTTAGCCGAAGTGCGGGTGCTTCTCCAGCTGCCAAAGAGGTCCTGCAGTCAGCTGTATGGGGAGTGGAGGATGCTGTGGTCCCCTCCTCGCCGAGGAGGGGTGGGGTGGGTCGCTGGCAAAAAGTGGATGATGGGGATGGTTTTGGGACAAGAAGGTGAAGCAGTGTAAGAGGTTTGGTGCTGGTGTTGCCAGCATCCGCTGTGTCCTTGTGTCACCTTGGCATCTGCATCCGTGTCTGCCAGCAGAGGCAGCTCCTGCCTTGCTCGCTGCAGAGGAGCTTTTGGGAGACGGAGTAGGAAGGAACCGTGCTGAGTCCGTTAGGAAGGGATGCTACCCGGGGCAGGACAGCAGAGCCGTGGGATGTCAGCTGCTCCTGTGTCTCGGTGATGACCACCATCATTCAGGGTGTGGGGATGGACAGCAAGAGTTACTGGCCCTTCCAAAAGCTGCCCGTGGCTGGGGGAAAGGCATGGGGTGACCTCTGGTTTCCCACCCAGCCTGGAAGTGGATTGGGGAAAACACCCGTGAGTTTGTTCTCGTGATGCCGTGGAGCTGCTGGAGCAGCAGTCTGGTCTGTGGGTCTGCTCTCGCAGCTGAGAAGCATCTGGGAAGTCCTGCGGGGTGGCAGATGTGCTACCGGCACACCGTTACCCAGGTAACTGCCTTTCCTCCCCTGAATCCTGATTATTTGGTTTCTTGCCATACCCCGTGGGGCCCCGCGACTTATTTCATCCTGCCCAAACCCACCGGCATGTTGGCAGGCTGCAGGTTCCCCTTTTGCACCTGCAGCCTCCCAGCCCGGCTCCCTCCCCTCCCCAAAAGTCTTTTTTTTACCCTGTGGATCAGTACCTGGGCACAGTTGAGGCTGAGACATCTTGTCTGTGGGGAGGTAAAGACCTTGCCCACCATGCTGGGACCTGTTGAACAAGCTACCATGGGACTTGGAGCGGGCGTGATGTTCCCCAAGGGTCTCATCGAGCCCAGCGACTGTGCATAAAGGGTCCAGTGTGCCGGTGGTAGTGCTGTAGCTTTAGGTGACATCTACTTAGTGTTTCAGCTGGCTTGCTGGAGGCAAAGGCTGTTGGACTCAAGCAGCAGCAGTTGCATTTCATTAATTGAAATAAAGGGAGTTCCCAAATACGTATGAAACCTCTTGGCTGGCCCAGTACAAGGGGAGCGGTGTCACGGTGAGGCAGTCGTGTACAAAGCGAGCTCATCTCCAGGTTTGCACGTGTTCAAGATCAGTAGAGCATCTCTGCTGCAGGCAAAATATCCATGGGCACAGAGACCGGCCCAGCGCTATCCAAGCTTGGATTTTGCATCTCTGTTTTCTCGGGGAACTCGTAACAGTCAGGAAAAGAAGGACCAATGCTAAGTCCCAGAGCTCCTAGCACGTAAAAGCCCAGCCCTAGGCAGGTGACTTGCAGGGGCACAGAAGGCTTTAGGACGTTCAGTGATGTTTCAGACAATAGTTTTGCCTCAGTCACTTCATCGCCTTCTGCACCTTTCCCGAGTTATCCTCAGTGCAAACTCCTTCACCAAAGATTTTCTCCAACAAAACTATCTCGCCAACCTCATCCCATCACTTTCTGTTGGTGCTCATGGTGCATCCTGGCTGTCCAATGTGGGACACGAATGTCTGGGGTCTCCCTGCTACAACTCGCAACTGCGATACCCGAGTGCTTTCAGCAACGGCATAGGCGGTTGCCTGATGCGATTGATTATTTCTTTTGGGGAGGAGGAGCTGCAATTAATCTCTGCGTGTCTTTAGTGCTTTTTGTTGTCTTTCTGGTTGCTAAACTGCTTGTGTGGATGGAAAAATGTCCACTTAATGGTGGGGACCCTTGCCTGGTGAGGAGGCACCAGGAAACTTTTTGCTTCTGAGGTGCTCATCCAAAGACCTGTTGTCCAACATGTCTCTGGTGGTAGTCCAACACTCGGTGGGTGGCACAAAGAGGGAGCTTTCTTGGTTTGCAGCTGATGGAGCTTGGGCCGTGGGGTGGGCTTGTGCCCCGTGATGTTGCTAAAGTCCTGGGGCCGGTTGTCTCACCGTGAATCGGTCCCTCGCTCCAGCTCTGCGTCACCTTGGATTAATTACAGTACAATGCAATATACATTTATATGGTGTCTGCACAAGTGTCTCAGGGCCCTTTGCAATCTGAAAAATCTAATTAAGGTGCAGCCTCCAACATGAATGCTTATCACCGAAATGTGTACAGCGAGACAGAGGCGGCATGCCTCCGCGGCTCAACCAGGAGCTGAATCCACACTCTCGTGGCATTATTAATTACTCAAAGCTTGGTGTCCAAGACACCAATCGATACCATGAACCTGGCTAGATAGAAGGCTTTAAGTTGAGCGTAAGGGAGCAGAAGATAACCATCAAGCTAGAAACCTGGCGGAGGCTGTTCTTGGCCTGGGAGGAGGAGGAGGAAGAGTCACTTTGCAGATTCACGTGCAGTACCGACACATGTTTACCAGCGACTTTGAAGCTGGAAGGTTATCTACTTGATGCAGAAAGGCGTCAGCGATACTGAATTTTGGCCTGGGGAAGGTCCTGCCTTGGAGGTGAGACCGGTGATGGGCGCAGCATCACTCTGCAGGGTTTGCTGCAAAACTTATTTGGCCTTTTTAGTTGGTCTCATGAGTGGCACCAGCTGTTGGGAACGTTGGGAAGAGAGGGAGGGAGCGCCACAAGTGCGACGAAAGCGTAAATAACTAGGGGAAAAGGGAAAGGAAATGTGAAGTGGCCCTTTAAATATGAGCCTCCAGAGCCTGGAGCCCAACTAGCGTTCCCTCAAGTATTCAAATGAGATTGCAGCATCAGATTGGTATGCATTAGGCTGGTCTCAATGAAAATTAACATGTAATTGCTTCAAATGAAGTAAGTGAGGAGGTAATCTGTTCTTAAATTGGATTCGCAGGATTTTGTGGTACCATAATGCAGCTGTGAAATGAAATATATTTTAAGGATGATGTCCTCAAGAGGGAGGGGGGAGGAAAGGGGGGGGTCTGTACTGGGAAGGGTCCTTTCCCTCCTTCCCTGTCTTGTTTTCGGTCTCATTAATGCCATTTTATAAATGGGGAGAGGGTACTGGTGCGAGTGGTATGGCTGGAGAAGGTCCCATTGTTTTTGACTCCGTCATGTTTCCTTCCTTGACAGCCCTCCTGTCCCTCCCCTTCCCCTTCTCCAGGTCTCCACTTGCTGCATCACTGCCCCTCCGGCACCTTCTCTCAGAGACAAGTCCCCATCCCATTGCGAAGGAAGGTCATGAGATGGGGTGTTTGAACTTTGTTTATGTGACAACCAACCTTCTGGTTATGGGATGGGGGAAGATCGGGCTACGTGGTGGGTTTTGAGTGTCTGTAAGAAGCGGCGGAGGTTCTTGCTAGGGAGCTGGTTTCTATGAGGAGACAGATGTCGGAGCAAGCAGCACAGGTTACCTTCTTGTCTTGACCGTTTGTACCCTTGGATGGGGAAACCTCTTCTTCTGCCAAAGGGGAAGGTCCTCTCCCCATCATCCTGGGACCCAGAGCAGTGCTGCAAGGCTTGGGGATCCATCCCCAGAGGCATGGGATGCCCTGCTCCTCCCATGCAGCCTTGCGTTGCCTGGACCACCTTTCCTTTTTAATTTTAAGGGTTTACTCGTTGTCCTCGTTCCGTCCATCTCTACCCATCTGCCAGTAGAAGCAAGACGAGCTTGGGTGTTGTAGTGAAATTGCAACTAGGAGCATGAGGGAGAGTTGGTGTAGGAAGGTGATGTGGTAACCTGTTCTCAGGCTACAAATATAGAGAGAGCGTGTAGCAGCATATATTTGCTAGAGGCAGACCCCTAGCTGGTCAGCCACAGCCAGTACCAGTCCAAGCTGTTCCCATCTCCCCATCGCAACCCACTGTAACAGCATCCTGGGCTACTAGAGAGCTCTGCCAGTGCCTTGAAAACCTGATTTTGTGCTCTTCCCTGGGTTGATTTCCCCATGTTGTCTCCATCGGTGCCCTTCAGCCCTCTGTTTCCAGCTCTTCTCACTCCCGCTTGCTCCCGGCTCCTCCCGTCCCGCTGCCTCGCAGCATCCTTTAGCAGCCAGCTCCAACTCACTCCCCGTTCCCTCTCCGCAGTCCTGGCAGAGAGCGCTTGCCCCTCACCGTTCCTGTTTTGTGCCTCAACTTCTAAGGAAAAGCCACTTCAGTGATAATTTCCCACTTGTAATAAGTTAAGTGCATCGCTTCCTTTCGAATACATTTTCAGTGCAGTTAAGCTCAGCAGTCCCTTGCCTGTGTGCTTAGTTAAACGCGCTCCTTTGCAGACCGTTGGGGTGGATGGCATCGCTTTATTCCTGGGCCATTAGTGTCAATTGCGCAAAGCTGAACCAGGATTTATTCAGGGGGCACAGCTCGTAATTGAGCTAGTTCGGTGCCGGGGATCGACTCTAACTGCTGGGAGTGCAGCCTGGAGGAACTTCCCCGCTGGGCTGAAGGAGGAGAACGGGAGCTGCCGGAGGGGCTGAGAAAGATGGGGAGTTGGGGTGTCTTGAGTGGCTCAACCCAGAGCTCGTAGGTGGCAAAAAGGAGAAAACCAGGAGGAACAAAATGTCCCTCGAGCTCAGCGCTGGAGCCCGGCGCTGCAGGAGCTCCTCAGCGGGGTGGCATTTCATTAGTAAACCGGCTGTGTCCCTGCACAGCTGCCTACAGGCATTTTGGTGCTGGCATCACCCCCGTTCCCTGGTGCCATTAGCGCCTTTGGAGGGCACCCAAGCAGATGGGCCAGGAGCCGCTCCACGGGGTCAGTGGCAGGGGTGGGAGCCCAGGTTAGGGACACTCTTCTTCGTCGTGCGGTCTCGGAGCGACTGCCCTCATTGATGTTTTGTGACACGCACCGAGATACCGAGATGGAAGATGCTATAGATGTGCAGAGCCCTGTTGTTAGCAGAGACAATAGGAGGATAAATAGAAAGGCTGGATGAGCCGAGCATGGGACTTGGAAAGGTGCTAGTGCACTGCTGCATTGCAGAGAGATAAAGACTTTTCCAGACAAGCCATCCCTGCCTGCTGCATTGCGACCTGCCTGCTTTGCACCAGTCCTCGGTGCTGGCGCAGGGGTCTCCCGGGACCGATGGGGTGTTGGGTGCACACAGAGGTGTTTGCGTGACTCCTGGCTGCTCCGTACCCTGCCTTGTGCTCGGTCAGCAGGCTGCAAAGTGGGAGCTCCGGCTCTTTTTACAGCTCTTCTTTCCTCCTGTTTCCTTGGCATTTGCCAATAAGCTCATCTAAGGCAGCATACTGGGAGTTGTTTGCAGCTCTGCGAATCCCGGGCAACGAACCAAGGCGGATCTTTTCGAGCCCGGTATATTATTATTGATGTAATTAGTGTGAATCATTTGCATGTATAAACTTTCAATTGAGGAGATCAGGTACTTTACAAACATGCGTTAACTCACCCTCTCTGGCAAGGAGATACCAAATATCTTTAAAGCCTTGCAGAGGGCAGAAATCAAGGGCAGGGACAGGCAAGGGACTTGCCGCAGGTTGCTGTCTGAGCCGGTGGGAAGGGCAGGACCTCCCGGTCCAGAGCCCCGACTCCCTCTGCAACACCGGGGATGAAACTCTGTCTGGGCAGGGAAGAGAGGGGGAAGCACAAAGGGAATTCATTTTCCACTTCTGAGCACTGCTTTTGACCAGCTCAGTGCGATCTTTGAAGAGGTGCTGGGGTGGCAGCTGCTCTGAGAGCACCCTTTCACCCCACAACCTTTGGAGATGCTCCGGCTGCTGCAGGGCTGGGACAGAAGGTAGGCACCGGCCCCATTGGGAACCCCCCATTCCGGTGGCAGGCTCCCTATGCAGGGAAGCGGGTTTTGGGTCCTGACAGCCATCCTGTGCCGTGAAAAAGTCCTCGGGCTGCATCTTTGGTGCTGTCACATCAGTGTGAGCTCGAGGGGTGCCCTCCAGCAGGTCTTGCGGTTGAGGGTGAGGAATGCTGGGGTGGTCCTGGGGTGCAGGTGAGGATGGGCATGCCAGGAACACTACCGCTGTGTCAACCATGCAGACATGCAGACCCCAGCAGGGATGAGCCTCAAGACCTCATTAGAGCTGCCTGAGTGAGCAGTTGGGACTTTCAGCAGGCCAGGACCAAACCTATGAACCATTTTAATTCAATAGTCAATATTCAAAGTCAATAATTTGCACGTCAAGCCTGGTCATCCAAGCTCGATGGACTGAGATGGGCGTCCCTGCTGCTGCCCCGCTTGCAGCCTGCGGAGGTGTCAGGGGGACAGGGTTATTGCTGGAGGTGCAGACACCATTTGCCACACGTGTCGATGAGCATGCGTGTTATCCGTATGTGCTGCATGTCTAGCACGAAGGCAAACCCTGCACAAAACGCTGTACGTCTGCGCCAGCCTTTTCTGTCGGGTTGGTGCTTGGTGTGTAGGGTAGCATTGCACGTCGGCGCGTATGTGAGCAGACGGTGCTGCAGTGCGTGTGTGTAAGCGTACGCAGTCTGTATGTGCACGGAAAGTGAGCAGATGCTGTAAAGCCTGCTGAAGGGAGGGCTGGACCGTTAGAAATTGCTAGTGCATGACTTAACCCAATACAGCAAAGAGTATTGAGAGGGAAAGCAACCTGGATTGTGGCAACGATGGTTTTAGCTTAATATTTATTAGTAAAAAAGCTTCCAGACCACCTTCTCCATCATAACCAGACCTCAGGCGGTCCATGGTGTGTGCATCCCAGCCTTTACAGGATTGTGGGCAGCACGTGTCCCAAGGAGCATGGGACAATCTGACCCCTGCTTTCCCTCTTTGCTCAGGAATTGATGACCGAATTTCTATTGCCACCGGAGACATAAACATTATAGGAAAGTCCATGAGAGCGGTGGGACTGTGCCTGAACGGGATTAAGTTGTTCACAGCCCGGCCTTTAATTAATCCTAATAAATAACAATAAAATGTGATAATCACAGAAATAAATCTGAGATGTGAAGCTCCTGCCTCCGGCGGCGGTCTAGTTTAGTTGATCATTTATAGCGTGGCTGATGGTGCAGAGGCTGGAAGGTGATGCCTGGGACATGAGATGCTGGGGACAAGGCAGAGCCAGAGCAGCTTGTCTCCTTGCCCAGCCTCACTGGGAGGCTTTTGCACCCAGTTTTAAACTAAACCCCAAGCTAGTTCCTGCAAGCTCATTTCCAGCTTGGCCTAACTTGTAGCAGAGACAAAACGCTGCCGGTGTGGAAGGCGTTGCTTCAAAATCCAGAGGTGTCTGGGATCTGCTGAGTTAGACTGGGAAGAACAAGACAAGACATCTAGCGATAGCGATGCTTGATGGCGGGTCGGTGCTGTGGCACAATGCGTGTGAAACTCCCTTGGGTGGCCTGGATTTGAGAAGGTAGTTTCTGTATGATGGGCATGCGGTGAAAATGAGGTGGTGGTGGTAGGAGAAGGTAGCCCGGAGGCGGGGGTCAGCTTGGTCATGGCCCCAGGTTGGGCCACCAAGTTTGCTGGGGTGAACCAGGCTGAGCCCCGTCCCCGCCTCCCCGCGACAGAGCTTGTACCCTGATAATTGCAATGAAAGCGGCAATCGGGTTGGTAATTTTCGCTGAGCTCTTTTCAGTTCTAATTAACATTATTCATTTCTTGTGTGTCCTGCTGGGTTGAGACAATCTGTGCTCTCCAGCCCAGCCCTCTGGAACACCAGCGATCTGCATAAGAGGCAACAAAAAAGTGTTGTGTGCCAATTACTGCACTTCAGTAATTAAAAACCTCCTTCCCCGCGCTGCCAGGCCACCTCCTCTCCCCTCGTTTTCTGTGTGCAAACTCACGAAAGCAAAGAGAGAAATTCAGGAGGGCATGTCATTGCTGGCGTGTGCCCTCTGCGTCTGCACCAAAAATGCGGGGAGGTACCGGGGACTGTATGGAGCATGGATGGGATCAGTGGTCAGGGCGCTCAGCTTTGACACCCTGTTGCTTATTTATTCCTGATACTTGATTGTGGCAACTACAGTTTGGTCGTGGGCTCTTTGAAAGCAGGTCTGTATCGGCAAAGCAGCTTGTTTTGTCCCCACCGAGGGTTTCGCTGGCGTTTTCAGCCCTGCTCATCTTTGTGCTGGTGTAACCTAAGGTGGAAAAAAACCTGGCGGTGTTTCTTTCCCTCTTCCAATTTCTAGCTTTGACTGGTGTCCCTGCAGCCAGGCGGGCTGTTGGCTGCACCCATGGGTCCCTTGCACGGGGTGCGGTGGATACAGGCGTAAGGACTGTACAAACTCAGCCCCTCAGGCTCTGGGGGAAAGCGGCCAGTCCCTAATGGACCGGCTTGCTTGTAGAGGGTGGATAGCAAAGTCAAGAAGCTTTGGCTGTGGGAGATGTTAATGGGTCTGGAAAGGGCAGCACCAGGCTGCACCCTTTGCACCCACCAAGCATCACTGACCGGAGAGCGTGGGGCGAGGGCGTGAGCAGACAGATTGGGACAGGTAGGGAAGATGTATGCGTGCAGCTCTACCCTTTGGTCGGTGCATGCCCAAGCATGGTCTTAAAATGCCTAAACTCCGTCACTTGTGGGTGTTTTGAGGTGCCCTCAGTGGCAGCAGGGAGCAGAGGGTCTGGTGCAGCGTGAGGAGCTACATCTCTCTACAAACCATCACTACCTGCCCCCAGGATGATGCAGCAGTGGTGTGTGAGCAGCGTTTCCATCTCCCAGAGGAGAAACCCTGAGGCTTGGGACTCTGGGTTTAGAGGGAAAGAAACAGCAGAGAGAGGGAGCAGTGTCACCTCCTCCTTGTGCTGACAGACAGCAGTTTTTCATCTTCCTGGAGGAGGCAGCCTTGCCTTCTGAGAGCAGGGATGTAACAAAGATTAAAGATCTTGAAAGAGAAGATTACCTCATCTGTGCTTAATTATTTTTACATCTTCTTTTTGGAGGCAAGCGCTGTTTTCTGGCACTCCGAGGACCCCTCTCTCCCCTCCCTCCCTGGCACATCACAGGGTGAGAGGGAGGACGAGAGCCTTTCAGCTAGGTGAAGGAAGCATCTCGGGGCTTTGCATCTTGCCGGGACTGGGGTGGAAAGATCAGGGGAAGGCTGCAGGCTCAGCAGTGGTTTTGCTCTCCACCTGTGCTTGGAGCCTGGCTTCCCAGCCAAAGCCAAAGGTTTTCTGCTTGGCTGATTGCATGCGGGAGAGGAGGGCTTCCCATCCCTGCGCCGGGCTGCTGGAGGAGGGAAGGGAGAGCAGATGGAGGGGCTGGAAGAGCATTGGGTCGCTGCGGCGAGCCTCGGCCGCGGGGGCCCCGACCGGCACTTGTGCGAGGAAGAACAGGGTTCAGCATCGTGGTTGGAAGGAGTTTGGGTAGGAGGGCAACCCTCCATCCCCTAATTAGCACGCTGTATCCAGAGGTCAAAGTATGTCTTTCCCAGAAGCTCTTTCTATGCTTTATTATATATATGTATATATATATTAGCTCGGGAGCTTTAAGAGGCAGGCAAGAAAATAAAATAACAACTTTAAGCTTGCCGATCCCAGGGACAGAGAAGCGTGTCTAGGTGATAAGAAGAGATTGTGACCGGGTGCTGTGAAGGGCGAAAGCACTTATTTCACTGTTGCCTCATGCGTTACCTGAGCCCCGTTGCTTTTCAAAAGCACTTAAATGCCCATATGATAGAGGGAATGCTTGGATTGCACACTGTCTGGCTCCATTATTATCCAGGGATCTCCAAGCTGATGCATTTCACAAAAAAACTGGTGTGGAAGAGAAGAGAGGAAATATATATAATTTTAGTTCAGCCTGCTTACAGGTCCTCAGGGATAATCTCGGAGGAAGGGACCGGTGTGAGAAATTCAAGCCACGTTTGGCTTTTCATCATCCAGTTGTTCTCCGCGATACGGCTTTGGCAGCGAGGGTGGACACCCCTGTGTTTGTGCAGAAGTGCTGCTCGCCGCCACCGCAGGAGCCTATTTCATGGCATTGCGATGGGCAGACCAGAGCCAAGCGCCAAATATCCACCTGTGTTTTATTCAAGCCCAGTAGGTCTAAGCTACCAGCAGAGTTGAAGTTCAGAGACCAAGATACTAAAACTACCCTCTGGAAAAAATCTCAAGTTTTGTTCAACTTGAGCAACTAAACTCTCAGGTTTTGCTCAAGTTGTAATGCAGCTGAGAGCAAGAGCTGAGTTCTTGGTGTTCAGCCCAGGCTGAATCTATTGCTTTTTTTTATGTAGATAATAAAAATCTGCTCACATTTAATTTATTATTATCGTAATATCATTATGGAACAGCAGTAAAATTGTTTAATTTATTGGATGTTTTTCACACCAGAGAGGGAGGATGGTGCAGCAGCTTGGGTACTTGCCTAGCAAATCAGCAGGGGAGTCCTAGGCTGCAGGCTACCCATCTCGCCTTCGGCATGTCACCTCATGGGGATCCATCATCCCTCATCTCCAAACGTTGTGTGCTGAGGCTGGGTGGGTTATTTAGGCTTCTCCTGTAATCACTGGGACCAAAGAGATACCTCTGAAAAGAGGCTAGGATGAGATGAGACAGCTTGACCCCAGGTGGGTACCTGTGTCTCTGCTGGCATCAGTAGTGGATGTGGGAAGAGAAGTCTCCCACCAGTGAGGAGACAGCTCGCCCTGAGAAAGGACACAGTCCCTAAAGTGTCACCATAAGTCCACGTGCCACAGATATATTCACCCTTGCTGTTAACTCCCCTGCTACCGCAGCCTGGCGTGTCTAGCCCGTTAAGCATTCGTTGAGGTTACCCAATGTGAGACCTCCCCGAGGCTACCGTGCTCTTTTTTTGGTGTTTCTGAAGTTAATTTGCATCCCAGCCACTGCACAAGTAATGAAGTAGATTGGGGAGAATATAAACAGCGGATCTTGGGCCGAGTGGTTTTATGCAGGGACGTTATCCTCCGTCACTGGCATCCAGCAGAGCACGATTAAGTCCTAACGGCTCTGTAATCCCAAACTTGCTGGGAGAGAAGCGGGGTTTTAGCTGGCTTTGGGGGGCTGCAGGTTTCTGCTGCCTAGGGAAGGGCTTGGACAGCAGGCAGCCTCCGGGCCCTCTGCTCTTCCCTTGTCTGGAGACGATGCCTGGAAATGGAGGATTAAAACCTTACTTGAGGACGTGGGGACGGAGGGTTACAGGGCTGGCAGAGACCTTCGGGAGAAGGAAGACTGACCTCTGCTGATGTGGTCAGGAAAATAATCTCCTTCGGGAGCAAAGTCTTTTCTAGGTTTGCACCGTGTTGTCTTCTGGGAGGGCGGGGGGCACTCAGTTTCTTAATGAGGCTGGGTATAGAAGACTTCTCCGTCCAAAACATCCCTTGGTAAGTGAAATGCTTAGCTGGAGTAAGGTGCAGTAAGCGACGGAGATGCAGCGATGCAGATGATGGGTAGGGAAGGAAGGGCTGACAGAGGAAACAAATGGTAGGAAGCTCAAGGTTTCTCTTTAGAGGTGTGTCAGAGCTGGCTTTCTCCTGAGATAAATTTTCCTTGCTCCTTTGGGAAGTGATGTGAGCTGCTTTCCCGGCTCCGCTTTGCATTTCTTTGCATGGTTGTAGGGAGATGAAGGTCTGCAAAGAGAATGACAAGTGATGGGCTCGGGCAGGAGGTAGCAATCTGCCTCCCCCAAAAATGTGTAGTCTGGACTCAGGATGGACGTTTTGGCTTGGCTCTGCTTGTCTCTCGGTTTGCAAGGGAGCAAATGGGAATGGAGGAGTGAAAGGTCCTTTGGCAGCTGGTACTGGGTGGCTCTGACCTCTCGACGTCTGAAATCATTGTGAAGCTCTTGGGCAGTGCTACCATTGTCCTCTTTGGACACCAAAAGCACTTGATCTCTGAGACTGCTGCTGGCAGCAAAGCTAAAAATAGTACCAGGAGGACCAGGAGGGGCTGGGGAAGGGAGGGGTAAGAGCAGCAAGTCGATGGATCACCTCTCTGCCTCTCCCCAGGTGCTCCGTGGACAACCGAGTCACTCGAGTGGCCTGGCTGACACGCAGCAGCATCCTCTATGCCGGCAATGACAAATGGTGCTTGGACCCTCGAGTGGTGCTCTTGGCCAACACCAAAACTCAGTACAGCATCCAGATCCAAGATGTGGACGTGTACGATGAGGGCCCCTACACGTGCTCCGTGCAGACAGACAATCACCCCAAGACATCGCGTGTCCATCTCATCGTGCAAGGTAAGAGAAAGGGAATTCGCGGACAGGTTGGGCTTGGTACTTTGATTTCTCTTCCTCCTTTTTGCTCTGGTGTCTTCTCCTCCTATTGCTCCTATATTGAGCACGTAAGACAATTTGGTGCATAGAGGCTGATCAGCAGGCTTGGAGAGTCCCAGCGAAGCTGGGCAATGCATTTATCCAACGTTCCTGGAGTAGTCATGGGGCTCTGATACAGGCAGCTTTGCCTCCCAAAGTAGTCCCTGGCAAACCCATGTTGCTGTTTGTTGTTGTCGTCGTATTTTGATGGGGATTTTTTTGTTTTTCCATGCTGGAGGCAATGCTTGAAGTAAAACTTGTGTTGGGGGAAAAGAAAGAGCTGGCAGATTTTGTGTATTTTGTGGGGGTGTGTGTATGCCTAGCAACAATATGTGTTTGTGTGTTGAAACCCTGTACTTGTGTGAGAAGGAGGAGGAAGAGGAGGAGGAAGGACAGCATGGGGTGGTGGAGCACTTGCAGTGGCCAAGGCTCACCGAGCGCACCTCGCCGAGGCTACACGGTCCGCGGGGTGCGTACGGGTGCTCTTCAGCAAGCGTGCAAGCACACCCAGGCTCTCGAGAGGGGACGTGCAAGCGTGACCGTGTGCGACGGTCAAGCAGATGGGTGTTCACGCAAGGTAGCTCCCGTGTCCGGGCAAGGGGGAGCCTGCGTGGTGGGACATATGGGGCCCGGTGCACTCATAGAGAGGCAGTCTTGGGGAAGATGAATGGAAAATTTCTAATCCCTTGCTAGCAAGCTTTTTTCCTTCCTCTTCTGTGATTTGGCCAGGAGCCCTCTTAGTGTGACAGACCAGCTTGAGTATTGGAATCTCGTCTCGGGCTAATTTTCGAATGCTGATGGGCGTATTGATTTGGAAACAAGCTGGGTTAAAAAGGCATTGGTCTTGTACACACAGTCGGGTTGAGCTAATCCGCCGTCGATATGCCAGACCTGAGCGTTATTGACAGCCTAATGAATAGAAGGCGGGGAAAAAACCCCCAAACCCAGGGCCTTTATTTTCCCCCCTCCCTCCCTTATCGTTTTCTTTTTCCTCTTCGAGCGATCAAGCAAACTAAACACAGCCGGACTTTCTCCATCTCCATTAACGGCGGAGAGAAAGCGGATGCGTTGCCAGCCCGGGTCCTTGCTGTTTATCTTGCAATCTGTTATTACCTGCCTGAGTTTCTTAAGCCAAAGTCGATCACCGGTGAGTTCTGAAGTCGCTATCAGATGTGGGGGTGATGCAGGACAATTTCTATCTGTTCTCTTCTGATTCCCGTTTCCTGACCTGAATTTCCCATATCACCAGACATCCAGGTCCATCCCTCCTGCTATATCATTAGGAAGAGTTGTTTGGGTACCGGAGGAAAAGGTCATATCTTAAATTCTTGCAGCGGTACAGTTAAGTACTGGAGGATTCAGTGGTGGGCTCAGTCCTATAATGTGCTGAACATCCTTGCCGCTGCTGACAAAAATACCGGCTCTCAGGAGCAGGACCCCTAATTTCAAGAGCTATTGCTTGGCTCATCCAGCCCTTTCTTGGGTGGAAGGTGGCAAGAGCGTAATGTGCAGCGATGTGCTGGAGCAGGACGTGAAAGTGAATATTGTGTCCAAATAAAGGGAAGCTTGCCTTAATAACCCCGATTAAAGTGTGGTTGGGGTGGCAGGATTAACTCTCCTGCCTTGGAAAATGGGCCCAATAAATACACAATCCGGTATAATCCTGTCCTAAACAACATTCAGCTTGTGGGAAGCGGCGCTTCCCCCTCCCTCCCAGGAAAGCAGGGTGTCCGAGCGCCAGATTTCAGGGATGTGCCAAGTTCAGCACGTGGCTGTGGGACCTCTTGCCCCTTCCCACAGCCTGGTAGGAAAGGAGAAGCGATGAGAGGAGGTGGGAAAAGGGGGTCTCCCCTTTTAAACAGGATTAGTCCAGGTGCAGCCAGAAAGAGGGAGGGGTGCAGGTTGCTGTAAGCAGGTCTTGACTTTCCCCTTGCTGCACCAGGCAAGAGCCTGGGGGCACAGCTCTGGAGGCAGGAGCACTCCAGCCTCTCAGGATGCAATTAAATTGTGCCCCGGGGCAGGCTGCGCTCTCCAAAGGGACTGACCCTGGGAACCAAGGAGCTCTTCCCCTTCCAGCTGGGATTTCAGCAGGCTGCTGCTCCCCCAGGGCAGGCTTGATGGGTACATATCAACCAGGGTCCAGACACCCTCAGCCCGTGCCGTGCATCCCTCCTCCTTCCCAAATTTAGGGGATGTTGCTGGGAAATGTCCATGGATGGAGGGAGCGAGGAATTGGGGCATCCCTGGTGTCTGCCAAGGGCTGCTGGAGGAAGCGGTGATGTCAGGGGAAAGAGCAAAAAACCAGAAGAGGAACAGGGGTGGAAGAAGGAGCTTCCTTTAGGGTATGAGGGTTGGGGATGGTCCCCCAAGGCAAGAGGAAAGAATCGGCTAGAAACCACCAGGAACCAAGGATGTCCACACTGCAGCAAGGCAAGTGCTGCACTTTTCTTTCTAGATTGACTGTATTGATGGCTGAGATCCCAAAATAGGTGGGTAGAAGGCACCTCGAGAGCTAATTTAGCCCTTCCCCCTGCAACTGAGGGAGAGACATCGCTGGCAAACACATCTGAAAGCTATTCTTGAAAATCTTTAACAAAGCAGGTTCTTCAGTCTCCCTAGACGATCTATTCTACTGCTTCGCTACCTTTATAATTAGAAAATGTATAGCTAATATCTAACTTAAACCTTCTTTGTTGCAAATGAAGTGGAGTTTTTCTCAGCCTATCCCCAGCGGACGTGGGGAACAATTGATCAGTGTCCTCTTTGTAACAACCTTTTGCTTTTGGGAAGGTTGTTATCGTGTTGCCCCTTAGCCGCTTTCTTTCTGAAATGATGCAAACCCCATTTCTTCCACCTTTCCTCCTCGGTCAGGCTTTCAGAAACACTTGTCAGTCTTGAAATCCTGCTACAAAAGGTAAAAGGTGATTGCTGCCGAGCCAGGAATAGCAGGTCGGTGCACCTCTCCTTCTCGCTACCTCTGTGCTAAATGTGGGACAAAGCAGCCCAGGAATGAGACGACAGACCCTTGGCATTGAACGCTTCAAAGTTCAGACCTGGTATTTCAGGGACTGCTTTAAACGGGGTCAGGCGCAGCGTTGGTGATGCCAATTTGATGCGAGCCGACGGCATGGCTGCAAAATGTACAAGGAGGTTCTTTGGATCTCCCCAGTCTACAGCTGGATCTAAAATGAACAGCTCAGGGAGCACCCATGTCATCTGCCGTGGCTGGAAGGTGGTCCCTGCCTGTTCTGCTCGCTCAGCACACGTTTCTCCTTAGGAGGGGTTGCCATGAGGCCAGACAAAGCATAGGGAAGCAGCACGTTCCACGTTTGCAGGAGTTTGCTTTGGACCCTTGGGAAGAGAGAGGTGTTTCTGGGTGAAAATCCCAGAAATCCGTGATAGGCAAGGTCTGAACTTGGAGAAAGGCAGAAACCCAGAGCGAGAAAGAGGACTTAGGCCTCCGTGAGGAGCGATGCTTTCCCTTCTTCTCCTCTCCTGTATCCCACTCTGGTTTCCTTAGCAAGTCCCACTTCTTGTCCCTGCAGCAGCATCTCAGGCGCAGCCTCCCCCTTCTCCCCGCTCCTGGTAGGACACTTCAGCTATTTAAGCCGTTCTCCGGGTTCCTGGGTTTAAAAGAGAGAAGGGAGGGAGGAGGAGAAGGACGGTGTCTGGAAAGCTCTTGTTTGTATTGATAATAAGCCGTCTCCAACGCGGGCCTGCAAAACCCTCCCACTGCCTTGTAAGATGCATTAAGGAAAGTTGGCCTTATCTCGGCGCGGGAAATGGACTTGGGGAAGGAGGCGCAGTGCCTGCCAGAGTTTAATCTCACTTAGGCACGCAAAATTTGCATGATAGAAAATGGTGGAATTTTAGTGCTTAGAAAGAAAGAAAGAAAAAAAAAGGCAACTGGGGGATATTAGCGCTTTCCCGCTTCTTTATCAGTTTCCCTGACCCTATCTGGCTTTTTCTGTTGTCACCGAAGCAACTAATCACCCCTCCCCTTTTGTTTGGTGCAAATGAGTTTTCCCACTCTTTC
>NW_009635767.1:264-566 GCF_000690535.1 Cariama cristata | reverse complement strand
GAGTCGGGGGGCGGCGGGGTGAAGGTGGCATGGGGCTGCCCCAGTGGCGGGGGGCACACGTGGCATGCCGGTGGCACCTCGCCCCGGGAGCATCACTGCCAAGGTGTGTGCCGGCGAGATAAAGCCACCGGTGGGTCTGCGGCGCCCGAGCCGGCTTTGTTTCAAGCGCTGAACTCTGCTCAATTAATTTTCCTTTGATGCCATAAGCCCCTTTCACTCGTGGGAGAATAAGGATAACTTTTTGCGGTCGCTTTTCTGCCTTGCACTGGGGTGCATGGGAAACGCCTGCCCTGCCGAGCCGG
>NW_009635767.1:0-233 GCF_000690535.1 Cariama cristata | reverse complement strand
GATCGGTCCTTGCAGTCATCGTCCGTCTTGTCCAAAAGGCCTCAAGGTGGCTTACAGGGAAAACAGAGTAGATGGGAAGGCATTGCTTGCACCTGTGTTGGTTTTTTTTTTGCTGAAGATGCTCAGAGCCTTCCTCACTGCCCAAGAACTTTGGCACCGCTGCCGGAGCCAGGGGGTTCACCCAGGTGCCCGCGGGGCTGTGTCTCACAGAATCACAGAGTGGTTTGGGTTGG
>NW_009635765.1:0-258 GCF_000690535.1 Cariama cristata | reverse complement strand
GTTTCCTCTTGCTGCCCTGTTTGGGTCTCAGACCCAAAACCATTCATTTTCCATCTCAAGCCGCATGAAAACCCGGAGGGCGCAGCTTGAGCCTCAGCTTTATCTCAAGTTTTCGCATGGTCTCGGGTATATCCAGACCCAGCCCAACACCAGGACGTTGGGGGGCACCGTGAAAACCTGCCCCTGCCCTGAGCACACGTGGGGACCCCCAGCTTCGGTACAGACCTTCCTCTTCCCCCGGGGGGGCTGTTATGGGAT
>NW_009635764.1:31108-58046 GCF_000690535.1 Cariama cristata | reverse complement strand
CCCGTCCTCCGGCGGAGCCTCCCCCGTAAATGTGAACGCAGAAGGGCTTTTTCCACACCAGGTCATGAAATAGGAACACAGCGCTATTTTTCCACGTAAGGCTTCCTCGTTAAACAGGAACACGACAGGAATTTTTTTCACCGACACAAGGCTTAGGAATTCATCCTCCCACAGCCGGCAGGAGAAAGCTGTATTTACTTCAGGTTATTTTAAGAGCAGGGCATTATTGAATTTAGCTGTTCAGGAGCACGAGCCCTGTTGAATGGCAGCAGGGGTGTGGTCGATAAATCACTCCTAGTATTTGAAAAATCCTCCCCAAAACCAGTTTGGCCAGGGCTCCGAGGTCCTGACGGATGATTGACTGGTTGTCACCTCCAGGTACACTCACCTACTAGTTGTCACCAGCCACTGATAGCACAGATAGTATGAAGGAAAATTGTGAGGGAGTAAAAAAGCCACAGTGCTTGGAAATTAACACCGATGTGTTGTTCCATTGTTGCAGGATAAAGGCTTTTCCCTTTTTGCCTTTTTTCCCCCCACCAAAAATGCTGCTCCGAAGCACTGGAGGCAGGAGGCTCCTTCCTACACCCAATACACAGCTACCGTGGAATCCGTAGCCCTGGATTTCCTACTGCAAGATTAAGTTGCTAAATTATGAACACTTCAATAGTTTGCCAGTGTTTAAAAAGTGTTCTTTGATAGAAAGTTAATCCAACCCCCCTTTAAAAAGTTCAATGTTTCCAGACTTGTAAAGTGGTATTATCACACGATTTCAGGAAAATGAGCTTGCATGCTAGGTCTTCCACTCGGAGACCGCCTCAGTGCATCCACACAGAATCACTCTCTCCACAACAGGCATCTCACGATCCTAAGCAGTTTGTACATTTGGTCTCTCTGACACACCTATTTCAGTATTAAAAACAGATGCCTATTACAGAAGATGCATTTTAGAAACAAGCCAGAGGGCGAAAAGCACGAAAACACGACTCCAGCTCATAAACAGAATAAAATTTAAAAAACCAATTTCAATACTCTATGAAATCTTTATCCCTTCAGGAGGTTAAAAAAATAAAACCTGTTTGCTGTATACTTTAATGATGTGCACATTCAACCAAGGTAGCACGCACAGATATTTTCTGTGTCTAAACGTACCATATTATATGAGGCATAGCCAGAGACTGAAAGTTACACTGGTGACTTTCCTCTAGAAACAAAAGCAGAAATTTTAAAAGCAGTTTTGTGCACATTGGACTCAATACACTTTCCTCCTCCTCTAATCCTTCTGCATGCTCTCCTTTAGAATGCATAAAGTTGGAATATTACAGTCTTTTATAGATGTAATAATTTGCTTACATTGTTCTAGACCTTTCAGAGGCTTTTACATAAAAATTTAGCAAAATACTCCTTGGAAAGTTAATTTAGCTTAGTACAAGCATAGATAAAAGCTCAAAATAGTAAGTTGTTTCATGTTAATCAAAAGTTTGAACAAAGCCAGAGAATCGTTTATATTTCTCTTTCTCGCAGTGCATGATAATAATTCAGTACCATTTTTATTCTCTATAAATCGGGTTAAATTGTTACATTCTTTTCAGCCTAGCTTTTACTGTCTGCTGCAGTGTAGAACACAGGAACCTTGCTGCAAAATCCAGGTCCAGGTTATTGTAAACTATATAAAGCTGTAGTTTAACAAAATAAGTCATTAGCGTCTGCGTGCTGTTGATTTTTTTCACCACTACATCTGTAGGAGGATGCATTTCCCGTTCCTGAATCGTGAACAGATTCCCCAAAATGATCTGTGATAAAGGAGTGTTTCCCAGAAGATGAAAAGCCACACATCTATTTCCTAACAATGTAAAGTCAAGGAATTCATAAATGGTATGAACTGAGTTTTTCATACATTCAAAGCTGACCTGCATTAATCATATTTTTTCTTTTCTTTAGATTTTTTTGGGGTAAAATCTACAAATTACAAATTTCCTAATTCAAATTAAATCCCCCCCTTCAGAATAAATTAGGGGATGTTTTAGAACTGAGAGAAAAATCATAAGCACAGATTTTCATATGCTTTTTAGAATGCCTATAATTAAACATCAATTGGTAGTGATGTCCTGCAAAACAATCTTTGTTAAACAACGAGGAAATGAAACCTGTGTGCCATCAGGCTCTTGTGGTTCGTCGAGAAGTAGCAATTTTTAGAAAATAATATACACAGACAGATTTAAGAAATGGACAACAGTTCTCTGTAGATGTTTATTCTACTTACAGTAACAAAAACCTGTGAAGTCCCATATTTTAATGTACAGTGATATATTTTGCCATATAAAATACAATTTACAGAAATTTCTATCAAGTAAACCTAAACAAACACACTTACTTTTTGCATACTTTTATGTATGTCTTTAAATTAGAAACATCTCATTAGGAAAAAAATCTTACACCATAGTAGATGTTTGCATTTAATACCACCTCTCTGCATTTTAACGTTTTGTCTACAGGTTCAGAACACAGATGATCGTTTCAACCAGCAAATCCTTGATGTATAAGGACTTCAAAGATGCACCAATATGAACTGTAAAATTTGTAGTGAGATACATGGCATACACGCTACTTGTAATGTAGTCTTCAAGATGCAAATGCTTATAGGAATCTAATTTTACATTCCCAAAAACTATTTTATAAAAATATCAAAATATTTACCCAACTGTTAATTTACACGGTCAAATAAATTAGCGGAGTTTTATTTCATACTTTAGAATTACGTACTTGAAGAATACATGAAAGGTAGCAATGTAATGTATTTCACAGTGAAAAACTTCCCTCTGGAATCATAACATGAAGTACCACCACTCTTCTTTTCAAGCTTAATGCAGTTATACCTTTCTCAGTGGAGTTTTATATACACTACCAGCCTAAATAGAGTCTAACAAAAAAACAGTGAAACTTTTTTTTTCAGGAGCAAAACACTTTGAGAATGAAAAGTACAATAAAATTTCTTAAGCGTATGGCAAAATTCTGCAGAAACAAAACAAACCACCAAAAATGCTCCACTAAACCAGCTCAATCAAAGTAACAGATTTAGTGGCCTTATTCTTCTTTCTTTTGCTATACCAATTGGTTTGTAGTCTTAGCCTTTTTCAAATAAATGTCTGATGTTTTGATAAGTTTTGCTGGTTATAAAGGTGCTACTTTTGTATGTTCTTTAATTACAGATTTGTAAAAATGTGACATTTAAAACCCCGCAGCCTCATGAAAAAAACTAAGTATGACTTGTTTTTTTGCTGTACACTTAACAGATGGATTCCAAAACACAAAATACCTGTATATAAAAAGGAAGATAGTGCACTTTAAGCTTTTAACATTCCATTTTCAAATCCTCCATCAGTCACAAGTAATTATTAACACTGTTCTTCTGCAGCCTTTTCCTAAATACACACGACCTTTCCATTGTAAAAGAAACAAGACAGCAACATTGGACTCCTTTTTTCAAAGCGTGTGCTGTAGGAACAACTTGACACCAAAATATCACGTAAATGAGATGCAAAGGTATGGCTCCTAAGGTCTGGATTAAATTCTCTTATAAAATTACAATTCAAGTTACTGGAAAACATAACTTTATAATCTTAAAAAGCAATATGCTCTTCTTAGACTTTTTCCATTTCTGGACTGTAAATGGAAATTTTAAGATAAAGATGCAAGTAGAAAAACAAAATTTCAGTATAGGTAACGCTGTGAATTTTTATAAGAAAAACATTATGCACAAAATGCAGCAAGTGAAAGTCCAGTATGTTCTTGCCTTTTATCTAGTTGAATATTTTCATTCACAGTTGTTTAAAAATTGCTAACTTATCAGTACATTTTGTAAGGCTAGTTTTACAACAGTATTTTTTAAAGGTGAGAATATACAGTATATACAGAAGATGCTCAGTCTTTGCTGTGTTGTAAAAGCATATTATTTATAGGAAATATAATATCAATCATAATTCTATGACTGATTGGTGGAAGATGAAGCTTCCATTTCTGTTGGTTTCTGAGGTTCCTTCGGTGTTTCTGGCTTCATCTCCTTACCAATTTCCCTACTCTTACTCCGATCTTTGCGATCTTTTCCTCTTTCTCTGTCACGATCTCGATCTCTCTCTCGATCTTTTTCTTTTTCCCTGCTTCGATCCCTGTCCCTGTCTTTCTCTCTGTCACGATCTCTGTCTCTGCTTCTTGATCGCTCTCTATCACGTCTTCTATAGGATTCTCGCTCTCTGGTTCTCGCTCTATCTCGGTCTCTGTTTCTTTCCCAGTCTTTAGCCCGCTCTGAATCCTTCTCTCTATCTTTGTTTTGGTTTCTGTCTCTATTTTTATCCCATTCCTTGTCTCTGTGTCTCTCCCAGTCCCTGTCTCTATTCCAGTTTCTGCCACGGTCTCTTTCCCAAGGTCTGCCATGTTCTCGATCCCTCCGTCTTTCCTCAAATGGTCTACCTTGTCGATTATCTGCTTGCTGAGGCTCTGGCTGATCTAAAACCTTGTCTTTATTTCCTCCCTCAAATCTCTCCCTCTGTCTCCCTTCAAATGTCTGGCCTCTAAATTCGGGATTTTTGCCTTCTCGGAAGTCAGATGCTGACCATTGTCCTTCTGACTCAGATCCTTGTCCAGAAATATTGGAAAGAGATGCAGATGGTCCAGCTTCCTCCCACATCTCTTTCCTGTGGGGTGGTGGATGGCTTGGGAGGTCCAGGAGTGGTCTTGGGGTTGGCTTCATACCTTGTGGTGACTGACCTTGGAAATGAAATCTAGAATTGGGAGGTTCATTTTCTTCTGGAAACATTGCAGGTGTGGCTCCTCTTGGTCCTCCAAACTGAAGCGGTGCTGGACCTCTCTGGTTGGCAAATCTGGGTGGTGGACTCCCTCTCCGTTCTTCAAACGGCTGTGGCAAAAGTCCTCTTGGGCCAGGTATATGATTTGGAGCTGGACCTCTCTGCCCTTCAAATTGATTTGGGTGAGGCCCTCTTGGTCCCCCAAAATGACTTGGGGCTGGACCTCTTGGCCCTCCAAACTGAGGGCCTCCTCTTTGTCCTTTAAACTGAGCTGGTGGGGGTCGTCTTTGACCTCCAAAAGGAAAAGGCGAAGGTCCTCTGTTTCCCATAAACTGAGATGGATCTGATCCTTCGAACTGTCCTGGAGGCCTAATCATTTCATTATATTGGGAATCTGAGAATTCCCTTTGTTCCATGTGAGGTTCCCTACGATCTTCAAACTGAGATGGTGACATTCCTCTT
Source organism: Cariama cristata (assembly GCF_000690535.1). Lineage (NCBI taxonomy): Eukaryota > Metazoa > Chordata > Aves > Cariamiformes > Cariamidae > Cariama > Cariama cristata. Next base: position 52,782 of record NW_009635764.1, on the reverse strand, counting down.
GGAACACCGTGATAAGAAGGGGCAGGGCCCCTATTATCACCAAAAAGAGATGGTGGTCCATGCTGTGCAGAAAATAAGGAAGGAATGGGACCCTTTTGACCTCCAAATCTTCCAGATGGAGGTCCTCTTTGCCCATCATTATTTGGAGAACCATGCTCTTCAGAGAACTGTGGTGCCGGTCCTCTAAAATTAGGTCCATGAGGTCCTCCAGGTGCATTGAGCATCAGTGGTGGTGGAGGCCCTCCCTTCTGCCCAGACAAAGAAAATGGAGGTCCAGCTCGGTTTTCGTCAAAGTGCTGTGGGGAAGGTCCGCCCTCACTCTGAACGGATGGAGATTCAGTTTGTTCTACAAATTGATGAGACTGAGGATTTCTTTGTTCGTCATATTGCACTGATGAAAGACCCCTCTCTGGTTCAAAGTGACCAGCTGCCTTTTCCTGAGAAGTAAACATTGCATTTGAAAAAGAATCCCTTCCCATTACTTCCTTTGACTCATTTGACCATGATACTTTATGCATATCTTGCAAAGACTGACTGTCGTTTGATGTGGAGAAATTAGGTTGAAAAGACGTACTTGGAGGTGTTGGAAGCAGCACTTTACGTAAAGGTTTGGATGTAGAAGGGTCTCCAGAAGCTGTTTGACTCATGTTTTCCAAATTAACTTGAAGTGTGTTCTCAAATTTGGTATTAGATGCCTCTTTCTGGGACACCATAGAAGCCTTTTCACTTGAAACCCAATTATCACCACTAAAACCAGGCTGAGTAGCAGAAATTAAAGTTTTATCTTCCTTACCAAGTGAAGTCTGCAAAGCATTTGGAAAACTTGCTGGAGCAATTTCTCTTGTGGATATCTCATTCTGTACCACCTGTGGCTTTATTCGAGAATCAACATTGTCATTAGCCTCTGTCACCATTCTTCTAGCTTGTCGAGGATCTCTATTCTGCCTTGGGTCACAGCCCTGGTTTAAAACTTGTGCTTGCTGATTTAAAGATGAAGGTAAATCTACTTTTTGTGTAGCTTGCTGGTCCTGATGGAATAATTCAGTTTTTATTAGAGAAGATTTTGGTGGTGGTGACATTAAAGCATCAGACACTGAAAAATGAGCCATTGAAACACCAACAGCTGCTCTTTGTTGTCTGAGGGCTTCTTCTTGTTCCTCTAGTTGTCTTTTCTGTTCTTCTATTTGTTTGTTTAATTCTTCCAACATTTTTTGTTGTTCTACCAAGGATGAGGATGCAGATAAATCAGGCACATATGAAGCAGATGTTTCCAAAGAATTGCTTTTAGTGTCTGAATACATTTTGTTAGGTAAGTCATCAACAGCAACTTTTGCTTCCTCCAAGATGGTTTCATCTTCTGGATCATAGGCCTCATCCTCTAGTTCTGCTGTAGTAGATGGTTTTTCCACATTATATCGTTTTTCACTTTCACCAGTCTGCATTTCAAAAGCTTTCTCCGGACCATATTCTTCTTCAGGATCATATGGTCTGTCATCCTCCTCCTCTTCTATAGCTCTGTCTTTTGACATCTGTCCAAACTGTTGCACAATGGGATCTAACAAAGGAACAGCTGACATTCCTCCATCAGCAGCAGCTTGACCTTCCTGATTTGAAGACTGGACAGTTTCAGAATCCTTAGCAAAAGGCTCAAAAGTTTTCTTTTTTCCAAAAAGCGTCTGCAGGATGTGCTCGAGAGGTGTGGCAGTTTTTGAGGATGAAGAATGCGTAGCAGTAGCACTTGCAGAAGCAGCAGTTGAAACTGGTGGTGCTACAGTAGTTGTAGTTCCACTTTTAATTGAGGACAGTATTTTTAATACTGAAGGTGTAACCACTGAGGCGTCTGGCATGGGAAGTGGGGGTGGAGGTGGAGGAGATCCAGGCGGTGTTGTACTTACAGCTGAATCTCCTGAATAAAGTGTGTATTTTGGAGTTTTCTTCTCTTGCGAAGCAGCCAGTGGTCCTTTAGAGAACAATGTTGTTTCAGTTTCGTCATGTGCTTGAATTCTGCTTCGCTTTTCCTCGATCTTTTCTGTTTCAGTGCCAGTGGCAAGACGTTTCCCTTTCTGACAGATAACCAACCCGAGAATTAAATTTGGTCGAGATGACTCAAGACCTGAAAGGGAACACAAAGATTGTATATGTAAAAAACTAGTTTTTAATTATGCTTTCAGTAGAAACTTACTCTTTCATATAGTAGCAGCTATAAAAGTCATAAAGATAACAGGTTTTTATAATTCCGTTAGATGACCTGTTGGCAATTTTCATTAGTCCATAAACGACTGCATCTATATTTCTTTACTTTTTTTATATATATATGTGTATATAACAAGTAAAGAAATGTTTTAATTCATTCCTTGTCATTTCTAATAAAAGACTGCAGCAACAGGTATGAGTATTAAAAAGTGTCTCTGCAAATGTTCAAAACCAAAAAAAAGTTTTTATATTTTTTGTATTCTTACATCGTTTTTGTTGTTGTTCAACCACCCCTACATCTCTACCTGAAAAATCATATATTTACTTCTAAATAGTTTGCAAATACGTTGTATACACAGAGATGTTGAAAAATGAGAAAACCTGGGCTAAACTTCATAACTGTATTTCTGTTATAATCTGTGCTAAAAGACTACATTGACATTTATACCAGTCTATAAATATTTTGTCTAAGTTAAACAAATACCAGTAGTTGCTAAAAAGATAACCTCAAACAAACCATGTTTGGAAACAGTATTAAAGCTTGTAACCCACTCCCTGTTTGTTTGTTTTTTTCCAGCTGGAAGTTATTTTAAAAGGTGACAGAAGCAGGGAGACTGATAACATACCAAACAAGCAAAGGAGAGCTTAAGCAGACCCGAGTTTAGCCTGTGGGAGAAAGGGACCCTGGGTGTGTTTGCTTTCTCTGCAAGAAAATGGTTGGTTGGGGAAGAACCTGGTATGCAGAGGGCAAGGTGACTTTAAACCCTCTGTTGTGTGATTCATTTTGATGCTGTAGGCTTTTCTAGAAGTAAAAAACATTGTGAAAATAATTACTACTTTGATTTGAATCTTTGGAGAAGTATATCCAAAAATGATGGGAAAGTTTCTGATAAAGAGGAAAAAGGCAAAGGTCTGTAGGTCTGTTTCATGTTACTGTGTTTCTTCCTTTTACATGCACAGTTCCCACTGGCACTTATGGAAGATAAACATGTCCAGAATGAAGGGTGGGGAATAAATCCTTTAACATACAGTTGGTGGTAAATGTAGAAAATCTGTATAAAGAGAGGCTTTTTTAACTTCTGGATTTAATGACTTTCAAAAGGTCCTCTTTGGAGGACCCCTATCTTTCCCCCACATGTATCATTAGTTATTACTCGCATCCAGCTAGAAAGCAGTAATATAGAAACACAAAACAACCTGTAAAATAACAGATAACGTTCACTGTGGTTAAACAGTAAGGCAAGGACTCTGACCTACGTTGTTCCTTATATTCATGATCCCGTAACTAAGAGTTTCACATATATATATATATGTTCCTCATTCCTATTAAACTAAACCAACTGCTCATTAAGGAACAATTTTTAAATATCTGATTATTACCACTGAAAACTTTTTGATACCAACAAAAAACCCCAAACCCCACAGTTGCAGATATGTTGCATTAGCAAACCACATTCACAAATAAATTACTTTGCTGAAACAACTGAATTCGAAGTTTTAGGAGGACTCTTGAATTTACCATCTAATGAGAAAATTACATCAGATGGTTTCCTAAATTTATATTCATGCTTAATAAATTTCACCTTTTCTAAGGTCTTTTGTTCCTAACTTCACACCAAGAAATTAGTAAAAGAGTTTAATATATTTTTAGCTTAAATATGAAGTTTTGTCAGTGAGAAGATACCACCACTCTTACAGCTTAAGCTAAATTCAGTTAGAATCTACTTAAGTACAAGATGAAAACTTGGCTGAATTGATGCCAAGGGAAAGCCCAACCATTAGAATCAATTAAGTCAAGACTTCTTCAATGAAAGCCTATGCTGCAGGAATTATTTGCAGTTTGCTAAATAACACACAAAAACTATAGCTGCTTTATGTTTTAAACTTAGTATTTCTCTTCAATACTTGCTATATACTTCATTAAGCAATAACTTTTGTTCACAGAATGTCCCCCTAAATCACGCTTCCCCTTCTTACGCTCAAATCTTATCCCATATAAACCTTATTTTCCAAATAATGAACTATAGTTAATAAGACAAACACAGTAATTTTTCAAATAAAATAAGTTAACTTTGAAGTTTTATGAGATGTCTTGACGACGGAGGGGAAAAAATCCTCTTCTGATTGTAACTGGTAATAGTACAGTGAAACTGTTCTAATTGCTTAATGAAGAAACCAGCAAAGTCTGGTTAGTCCCTATAAATAGTCTGTTTAAAAGACCAGACAAAATTATAATGAAAATTTGAGGCCAATCTGAAATATTTGCTTGAGATTTCCTATCAGGAATGGCTCTCATTATAATTATGTTGAGAAACAAGAATAATTAAATTTGAGTGAAAGTTTTTGGGAAACAGTTATTCTGTAGAATGCATTCTAGATCCAAAATGAATTTATATTATTTCACAGTTCAGTGGTCAAGTTTTACATAGTTCTGTGGTTAAGAGGGCATTGCACATTTTAAATAATATTTTACTTTTCATTTTGTAGTACATATTATTTCCTAATTGTATATCTAAAATTCAGGGCCAAAAAGTTTTTTTCCTCCAAGCACAAGATTTCTGTGTTAGGAAAATGTTGCCAACTTTCACCTCTTCTTTCATATTTAGAAAAAAATTATAAAAATTGTAAATACCTGCATAAAATTAACCAGCTATATTACCAGAACTAAGATATGCTAATAATTCAGTACATGCACGAATTTGCCCCTTCAGAGGGGTAGGGATGCTGAGATGCACAATGAAAGTAGGCAGGACAAGAACTAAACAAATAATTATTTTCAGTGAATCTAAGATTATTCAAAAAAGACCACATAAATACTTGACTTATCCAAATACTCATTTGCACCCACAGCCTAAAAGGAATTCTAGGAGTCCTGTTCACAAGAATTTACTACCTTAAATTAAATGATATTAATATGTAAGATCAAGGCATTGTTCAAAAGTAAGACAAGTTAACTTGGAAAAAAACCACTTTCACAGTTTACAGTTAGCATAGACTTGTTAGTTAGAAATGGCTCACTGTGTGTGAATTTGCTTTATATTTTTTCATCAGCAGCATATGAGTAACGACTCCACATTTGGTCAGTGTTGGCCAGTGCAGAGAATCTCACAAACTGGTCTTCATCTAAAAACTCCTAGGATGCATTTGCTGTTCTTCTGTTGTTAATGCTTTGGTTATCTACTTTTATGCAGAGAGCTGCGATTTATGCAATTAGTCACAATGAATCTCAAACACTGAATAACTGAAATAAACAGGTTTCAAATATCCATGAGATGGGATATCTAATAAACAGCAATTACTGAAAAATCAGCTTTGAATCCCTGTAACAGGGATGAAGTCACTAATTAAAACAGGGTGTAATTTTAAGACACTTTCATGACAATAAATTGCAGTAGTAACATTAGTTATAATTTAATCTGTTTAGAGTTTAGTCATCATAGAATAAACCCATTAAAATTTTACATTTTGATACTGTAATTTTACCTAAATATTAGAAGTTATGCCTAACCTAGCTTCTACATTCACTCAGTTCAAAGTGATCAAATACTAAATACTTTTGAATGGAAACATACAGCTCCACCAGCATTTCAAAAGTCAGTCCCATTTCAATATCCATAAATAGGTTAAGTGCCTAATTTTAGGTAATAAGGAAAATGTTGGCTGCAGTCTCCAACTATTGCTCAATGACTGTCTTTCACAAGCAAGCATTTTAAAAGTGCTGCAAGCTGTGTCGGCAGAGTTAGTAGCTTTCAGGGCTAAATTATTTATAAAATACTTATTATCTTATTATGTATTTGAAGTCCACATGCTGGTTTTATTGAGCTACATCCTGTAACTAAAGCCATTAAAATGGGATATACTAAATATTAGTATTGGATGAATGTTTTTCTTAAACACGTGTTTCCATTAAAAAAGTTTCATAATATTTATGTATATAATGGCCACAATTTTTCCCTATCATCATCAGCGGGTAAGAAGTTACCTGTACTGTTACAGATATATGCCAAATTTCTGTACAGCAGTGACAAAACCACAGGAACGGACTAAGCATACCCATGGTGTACATTTTTAAACTGCAGAGATCAATATAAGATCCTTTTAAAATTTTATCAACATCATTTAAATATTTGTCCCAATTAATCATGAGAGCACCTGACAATTAACATCAGATTTGTGCACCCTTAATTCAGGGATACAGCTCACTTCCAGCATTGTAACACTGCTGCACATTAAGGTATGCTTGCTGAATGGAATTGGCTGGCATAGAAAAATAAGGTTCATAATGCCACGTTCTTCTACTGCTGCTGCTTTTCATAATGATACCTGCTGAGATGAAGACACCTAACTCCATTCAGAGTTTTGTTCCATTTGTTGCAATTTTTAAGAGCATTCTAAACAGCATGAGGAGATTTCATGCCTTCATACTTTAAGAAAAAACACACTTCCTACTGTAAACTACCACAAGAGATCTATCAACATTTGTGGAATCCTTTGCTGATATATGGCTGGTTTATTAAAATTTGTTTAACTATGCAAGATACTTGTTACGTTCCCAACGTTGACACTAAATCCCTCAATAAATCACTTTCTATTTATACTATTTTTTACAAAGTGCTACAAGATCTACAGATGAAAGTGCTCAATAAGGTTCAGTCTGTATGTGAACAGGCAAGTAAATTCACAAACAGTAAACCATTGCAAAAAGACAATGTGGAAGAGCCCACTGATGCACAAAATCTGGTAATAAATGTCTGAGATTAATTAAGTACAAATATGGATAACCTTCCATTTTCCTCTGTTTTTAAATCACCCACGTCAAAGTTTTTTGTAGATCTTCTAGGGACTAGCGCAGTTCAGAAGTCCTCAGTTGTGTTCCAAATCCAGTCCATCAGAAAACAGGAGAAATTCATAATCCATATGTGCCCTGATGGAACTGGTTGATACAGCTGGAATATCTTCTAACTAGGATTTCTGGAGTGGCAGGGGTTTATTGTCCTCTCCCTCCTCCCCCCTCCAGTCATATTTATGAAATCATCTTAAGCTATCTAAAGCCTAATGCTTCGAGTCCTTGCTAAACTCTATTTGAAGGTACACGATTAAATTTAAGGAGACAATGACCACTTTCCATAAAATATTTTTATTGATTGTGAAAGAAAGAAAAAGCGGTAAATTCCATCAGATGTCATTAAAAAGTATGGATTACATGTCTTTTATGCCGTGGTTTTAATACATACACAAAACCAGAAAAACAGCTTACCTGATGGTTTTTGCCCCCCAATACCGGATCCAGTTTTAAAATACGAACACAACTTAGCAGAAGTATGAGGTAAAGGCCGCTACAGAAGTTTCCAAGACATGCGAGTTGATGGCAAAAGTCTTAGTGGCTCTTTTATGAATCTGTTACACCGTATGGCCTCTCTGCCTTTGGAACCTTGTTTCTATTGCTATCCTTTAACCACTTTGCCTACAAAAATGTATTTCAATTTGAAAACCTGACTTACAAAATTTGGCTCCATGAACAACACCTGCAAATGACACCTGTATTTCTTCTGAACAATACCCTTGTTTTGAAAAACTTTTACACTTTAAACTCGGCAAAACCAGGCTGACATGACAAATTTCTGTTCTAATACTTAGCAGAGTGTGTCTACATTTGCCAGCCTCCAATCTAAGAGAAGAGTTTCACCTGAAATGAAACCTATAACGAAAAAGTAAAAGGAAGTATAAAAAGGAAAGCTGGTATTTCCACAGGAATGCAAGTATGCAACGATTAGGTAATTAACCTTCTTTAGGGTGGCATTTAGGAGCCCACTAAAAGGCTGCAGACACTTACAGCTGATTCAACGGCCAATCCCATTCTTGTGTGACCAGAAATGAGGGTATTTTTTTGTCCTGGCTGGAAAAACTTGTCCATGAGTTAAGCCTCTTTTGCCTACATCCCTGTGCCAAAAGTGTTCTACACCTGGTGTTTTCGTTTCTTGGCTATGAAACAAGAATCACAGTTTTTGCCTACCTTTCAAGAATTCAGTAAGTCAAAGACTATGAGGAGCTGAGATTCAACAATTATAGCTACGTTGCTGTAATTTAATTGCAATAACCCTGCCTTTTTAGCTATGGCCTAAAACCAATGACCTAGACTGTGCACCATTCAAGGATGGATAAGATAGACTTGGAGTGTGTGAGAAAAATCTTGTCTGAGGACGCAGAGCAAGTGCCCTTTGCAATCTCATACAGGAAAGGAGGGCATTTTACTAATGATGTAGTTGTTGTTGTTGAAGTCATATGCCATTAACGCATGAAAACCTGGCCCTGTTGGTCTGAGAATGCTTTATTGATTTTAGTTCTAAAATTGTATTTGGGAAGTAGAGGACAGTCAGCTTCTCAGAAAGGTCAGCTCCTTGCATGATTGATGTTTCACACCTACCATTTAGTATTTTGCAAACCATTGTTATGACAATGAACTACTGCCTTCATTGAAACCTGTAGTTCTTCAGCTTCTCAATCTGTTATCTTTATATAAAATCCCAGACACTTATTTGGAAACTAAGCATATGCAACTCCTCCATCCTCAGATGAAGATGACTTCAAATTTTGTAATAGAAGGGTGTTTCATGGCTGAATTCATTTTCAGTTCTTCTGTTACCATGTTCAGTGCACAAACATGGAGCAAACTCAAGGCAAACATTACTACTGCTAATTTTATCTAAAAATAAAAGATTATAATATAACCTCCCAATACCAATTACTGTCTGCCACCTACTAACTGTAAGGAATGTGGATCCCGTTCCCCCACAACAAACCAATTTTCAGAAGTCAGTGATTTGGCTACAGTTTGCACCACCTAGAACAAAACATTTCAAACACCTTGTGCACCATATTGCATGTACAAATTAATACTTAGCATGAGACAATGACAACGTAGTGAAACCACTATAAATATTACCTTTGTCTTCATGGATTTCTTGACTCCTGTGGGTTAAGTTTCCTGCTTGATTTAAGCCATGGTGAATGGCTTGTAAGGGCCTAGGGTTTTGTGGATTTATGGGTTGCTGAAGATAGGGTGGGGGTTTTTTGTTGCTTTTTTTTCCAATATAGTGGCTGTTCCACATACTGGATTTTACAGATAAACTCATCCTCCTAACAGCATATAAGCATCTTGTTGGAAAGGCTACGTAAATTTCAGGCAATTTTATCTTGAACAGAGTTGGATTTCCAATTTTTCCCTATTTACATACTTTAAAATTGGTTTTATATTTAAAAAAATTTAATAATGCTTACATTAAACATTCAACAAGAACCTGTCTCCGATTGACTTTTGTTTTGTGATTTTACCTAGCATTTAACCTCCCCTGTTTTGTGCTTACCTGGTCCCTCAAAGGGCAAGAGTTTGGAAGGAATTGGGTCCTTAGAACTCAGGGGGATCAGGTAGAGATCCTTGATATGTCTGTTGTTATTAGCTACAACACCAAAACGACCACGACTGCTAAAATAGGAGTAGAGAGAGATATAGGCAACTTCTTCTTCTTCTGTTGCAGGATGGAAACGAATCAAACACAATTCCTGTAATACAAAAGCAAAGTGGAAAAATTCAACCTGCAACATACCAGCAAATAAAATAGTAAAGGACAAATTCCAGGGGTAAAAATAAATTGTACATTTATCACTCCAACTGTGTTTTCAAGGCAATACTCTAGCTTTAAGAGACTACTGTTGTTCAATTGGTAATATTAAAACAGAATTAGGTTTGTTATTTTTGGAAATACAAATTACTTGTGTATCTTACATCAAACTAAACCTTTTGAGGCTCAAATTAATATGAAAGAAATGGATGATTGTATCTATATACCGTGTGTCATTTTTTCACTTCTGAAGTGTTCTTAAGAGTAAAATCTATTACATTTAATGATAAGTTCCTTTTCTTTGAAATTTGAATTTCAATCTTCAATACTGAATAAATAGATTATTTATGTTCAATCATTTAAAATTAATAAATAGTATGAAGATTTAACTACAATGCAGGAGAGAGAGATCAAGAGGATCTGCAGCTCAATAAGTATGTTTCTTCAAATAAATCAAAAATTTCAAAGCAATAAGTGGTGTCGGTAGTTTTCCAGGTGTGACCTATGTCAGTATTTGCTGTTCACTTATTTATAAGAAGTGGTCATTTCATATTGCTGTATTTTTCTTCTGGGTTTTGCAAAGGATTTTAAGTGAATACCTTAGAAAGTGAAGATTTGAGTTTGCCAACATAATCCCAGACTGTCTTCGGTGAGATCCTCCCACCAATGTGAATTGTATCTGGTAAATCCTAAACAAGAAGCATTACATGGTAGTATGAGAAAAACCAAAAGAGACTAATGACTAAAAGCAGTGCAGGTTGCCCCATCCCAGTAGCCTAGTGGATAATGCACTATTATAATTTAGTAAACTTTCATATATACTTTTCTAATTTCAGACAGGCTATTTCTAAATTTCAAGGTGTTTAAATTATGGCATGTTACCAAAAGGCTAACAGTGTACATGAAACAGAAAAGGCACTCCCAACAAGGATAGCAGTAAAATGTCTAATAGTTCTGCACGCCCATTATTGGCTTTGTTTTTATAGAGAAGCTGCTATTTGAAACACAGATTTTCTCCACGCTTTCAGTTTCTCAGGAAGTGCTGCACTCGTGACTACAGGCCACATGAATTCTAGCGAGCTTCCTGTCATGAGGACAGTAAAATCCTTTTAGCAAAAGCAATACCAAAAAGAACCACCAACCCTACTAATAAAAGTCCTAAAACACACATTTGTGTTGAAACTTCCTAACAGTCACATAACATGCACTTCAGAGAAAAAAAAAAGAAAAGCTTATTTGTTTTAGTGCAAACCTTTGTATTCTCATTATTTGAATATACACCCTCCTAGAATAATATCATCCACCTGTTTTTATTTGAAAATTAGTAAAAAGGATGATATTTTTCATCAATGACCAAAGTTTTGCAATAGATAACTACAGTGACCCATCTAGTTTGAGAACAGAACAAGACATCTACTTTAAAATACTGGCTCTAAAACTTCTTTTAAAAAAATGAAGCTGAAATAAAGGTATTATTCCATGTTAGATCCTAACATATGTATAAACATGTTTAAAGACATGAGAATTCTTCACAAATTTGTGAGGAATTTTTAAAAGGCTTTTTTTTTTTTCCTTTTTCTGTTTCCAAAGGGATGACATTTACCACTGCTACAGCTCTAATATTACAATATATATACAGTGACCCCAGCCTTTCCAGCAACAGAAACTGCAGTATAGATTTATTCTAAACACATAAACATGTCAGTGCTAACCTCGCTAAGATAATCAAAACACCCGGAGACAGGATATGCTTTAGTGACAAATTTGGCCACACTTTGCATGTTAATAAATCCTTTCCAAATGGTGTTGAGACGAGAGAGAAAGAGAGAGGTATCACTGTCTTGAGGAGAGCGTGGCTCTGCAACACTGCAAAACAAATCCAAAACAGAAAAGTTACAGAATACAGACGAGAACGGTCTCTTCTTTTTTTTTTTTTTTTTCAACTCCTCCTATTGAACAAATACTTTATTTTAAACAAGTAACAGAACTTTTACTAAATGCTTTGTTAACGTTCTTCATTAACTTGGAATTAGTGAAAAAAGCAAGAAGTAACAGAAAATAAACTTGTAGCTGCAGACAGGCAAAAAGATGCCAAAAGATAGGACTTTTATAAAATTAGGTTAGCACTATAACTGTTGTGATCCTGACTCTGTAACAAACTAATCTGAATTATGTATTTCCCACTAATTGGGTCAATCTGCATCTGAGATTCTCAATTAAAAGAATTTGATATGAACAAAAATCTTTTAACTGCAGTTGCATAAGGATATACTTTGCAATATTTATTTTTATTACCGTATATATCCAGAATATGAAAGAAATCCACTTCCTTTCAAGCTGATCAATTGGTTAATTTTAATTCATATTCATAAACTCAGATTAACAGTATTTTTATATAGGATGAAAATTTGGAAATGCCTTTAAATCATCTCTCACATACACTAGCTTTCTGTATATTAACATACATACAGACATCTAAGTCTGCATAATACCTTCAATTTTTATTTATCTGCCCAAACACATGGTAGAATGTTTGCTGTCAACATTCACAGATGCTCCAAAAATTTTACCAACTACAGAGGGTAAATGAGGAGATGGTAAATTAAAAATCTGAATCAGGCTACCTGAACTTTAAAGTTGAACATGCCTTTTAACTGGGGGGAGGGGAATGGGACATGGGACACATGGGACTGAAGATAACTTTAAAGATTCAGTAGCTTGGCTTATTATTAAGTATACGCACTTGATATTGGGTGAATGATGAACTGCTAAGTATCTTGGATCTGGTGAGGATGATGGCTTTGTTAATATTGATTTGGGGACAGTCATAATGGGTTTTGAAGTTTCCTGTTTTGTTTCCCCGGTCGAAACTTTGTCGGACGCAGGACCAGAACGCAGGGCTGGCGTCACAATACCAGAGGAGCTGCTCATTGCTGTCCTAGGATCTCTGCCAGAAACTGTTACGGTTGTGACAACTCCGCCAGCACAAGAGGCAGGAAAAGCAGAAACCACTTCAGGAACAGAAGAATCTGTATTGTTATGGCCCTGGGTTGTAGGAATGTAAGTTCTTTCTACGCTTGACTGAGGAACTGTTTCTGCTACCGGTCCAACTTCAGTTTCCATGGTGTTTTCAGAGACAGCCTCTTTGGCAGGCTCTGCTGTTGGGGTCGGTGCAGAACTTTCATACTTTGGCTGAACTTCTGGTTTTGATTTCGACTCCACCTTTTTAACAGGAGCCCCATACTTTGTCTTCTTAGGTGGTACTTCATCTTCAGATGCTGAAATCTGACCTATAAATTTATTTCAAAAGCTTTTGATTACTATTTAACAATGAAATAGTTTGAAGAAAAACACATAAAGAAACAATACTCTTAACGTAAAAATTCTTTTACTTTGCACAAAGTCAGCACTGTAGATACCTGTACAGATTTTGCAGTTCAGGTCAAAAAGATGGGCTCGATGTTGACTTGTTGTATCCTTCAACATACTGCTAAAAACATCTAGAGAAGGAGCGCTGTTTAAATTTGGTGCAGTTCGGGCTGACTCTTGCTGCTCCTAAAAGTGAATAAACACCAAAAATATTCCAGCTGATCATGGACCTCAAGTGTAAAAAAATACTTTGGAAACTATTAATTCAGTTCTTTAAAAGTAAGATTAAAGGCCTTGGTTAAAGCATATCATGTCAGATAAAGTTCTCAGATAATATTTGTCCTCATTTCATTCTATGATGTTCTGAAGTAGATAGCGAACGTTTAGAAATAATTTCTCTGTAAACTGACAGCAAAGGCTGAAAAATACACAGCATTTTGGAAGTGCAAGCAAAATATGCCTATCATTTCATTGTTGCACTCCTTCAAACTAAAAGGAAACATGCTCATAGCACACCTACTAAGGTAATGATATCCTTACAGTTCATTGAGACAATCTCCACTTCTGATGAAAAATTTGAGGCCTTAGTTACCATCTAAGACATCTCCCTTTATGTCTTCATGCTGAAGCAATAGCCAATACTTACATCAGAATCGGACACCGGTGGAGAATCTTCCATATTTACAACTGGCATATGTTCCCGTTTTACAGCTGTTTTCTTGATTTCATGAGATTTGCTTCTTGACTCTATCATCTGAAAGAAACAAAACCATTTTGGTAAAAAGTCCACATTTATTTTATAATTTTATTCCATACTTTGTTATCATTTGGCTGGTGGTAGAGAAAAAGTATATTGAAACTGAACATTATTAGCATTTCATTAGGAAGAAAATGATGCATTAACATAATATGGGTGGTAAGGATTGGCAAACTTGCTCTTAATTCGTATCTAAGGACACAGGGGAAAATTATGTTACTTACTGCTTTAGCTGGTTTCTCTTTCCATACAGACAGTTCTTTAGATAAAAGTTCTTCTGGTTTCATTCTCACTAGTTTTGACAGGGAGATTTCCTCACGAAGGACACGATGAAAAAGTCCCTGAAAACAGAACAGACTTTGTTGCCATGCTAAAGAGAACCTGCTTAGGTAACTAACAAGATCTGCAGTGCTTAACAGGCAAAACCTGTTCCAATTTCTTAATTCTCCATTAAAAATATCAGCTACTTATAAGCAGATTTGGAAAGGTGCAGCAACCAGAAAATAAGGACGAAATAAACATGAAGCACAAATTTTCATCATTATCATCAATAACTATCATTATAACTGAATAGGAATGCCAGAAGTTGAACAGCCACTCTCCTATTTCATAACTATTGTAGGAATTAAAGAAAACAAAAAAAAAAAAGGAGAAAGAAGTTTTAAGTGTTCTCTAGTGAGTATTTTCATCTGTACCAGCATCTGTTTTTTTCTTTTATAGCATAAATATGATCACAGTACATGGGCAGTATCCAATACATACTACAAAATGTCACTAGAGAAGAAATTAATAAAGTCTGTATTTATTTTAAGAAAACCATTCTGTAAATAAATATTTCACACCAAATACCCAAACTTAATAAATACACATGACCAACTAAAGTAGACTTTGAACTCCTACTTGGATAAAAATATTTTTTTTAAATATTTGAATGGCTTTATAATAAACTTTTATAGTATAATTCATAAGTGTCTATCTTGAAACTCTTAATGTTGAAGGTAGAGTTTGACGTATCATGAAAAAACAAAAGTAAATTTCAGTATATGTTTAGTGTTTAAGGAAATTCCAAACCTGGTTTTTGGGGTCCTTGAGATTGAACATGATGCTGCGGTATTTACTCTTGTATCTGTTGTCTGTAACTTGGAACAAATTAAACATCTCCTTTTCAATATTGAGTTTTCCCTACTTCACTCTCTGTCATGACCAGATCATCGCTATCATTGACTCTGTTAAAAACAAAAAAGGGTATGTGCATTTGTTAGGCATGAATCTTCAGGTAGCATTCATAAAAAACTAACTTTTCAGAGCTAAGCTAGGCTCCTCCTCATTCAATGAGGGCTCAAGACTCCTTTAAATGACACCTCAAAGCCAAAGTCTATCTCAGGACCTGGAAATGTGAACTACAGCAACCTTTCATTACTGTCCACAGGCAGCCATGGAGGACAGCCTTTGGGAAACCAAGTCAGCCTTTACAACCGCTCCTGCTCATGGCACTGAAGTTAGGAGTTGTTCTGCTGTGGACAACACAGGGAGCCCAAGTGCTTGAGTTTTAGTCCCCCAACAATAAGTTGTGGGAAATTTGCTGTTTGTTTGTTTGTTTTTTTCTTTCCTAAGTGATACAGTTGTCCACTGGCCAGGGTTTGTTGGAGTTGATTTTGATGTTGGGAGGGGACAGAATCTCTGCTTCAGTAAGGTTTTAACCTTTCACTATGATATTTCCTGTACTGTGTTCCCTACAACCTCCACATCTCCAAGCATTGCCATCACCAGATTTATAAAAGCTGCATTATAAAGGCTTCTATGCAGTAATATTATTCTTCAACCATAATTGCCTCAATATAAATGGAATAGTGAGGTTTCCTTTTTTTTTAAAGTATGCATATTTTTTTTAATTTAATTATTTTTTAAACATGCGTGTTTATTTTACATCAGGTTTGTCTTAAAATCAGGTTTAATATTAATATTAAATCAGGTTTACATTAAAAAAAAATTAAAATCCTGATGTAAATAAACCTGAAATTCCAATTATACTTGTAGTAATCTGTAGGATAAATTCAATCTCTCAATATCCCTTATCAAGATGTAAACAAAACTCTGCAGGCTAAGCGTTTACTTCTAGTTGTAGCTTCCTCTATAAAATCAGTGCTTTGAATTCCCACCTCTTCCATAAAATTTCTTTTAGGGATCGTCGAATATTTTGTCGAATCTGAGAGTTGGGTTGTGACTGGATAGGGATAGCTGATGCTTTTGCTTGACTACTTCCAGATGCAGTAGGAACGGAAGACAGTGAAGGCCTTTTGAGTCCTCCACTCAAATTGGAAGATGTAGCTGGTTTTTTGGAAACTGATGAGCCATGAGAAAGAGATGAATGTTTTGAAGGAACACTGCCTGATGAAGGAACACCACCTGATGAAGACCAAGGTTTCTTGGGAATTACACCTTTGAAACTTCCTACAGAAGGTTTGAGCGGTTGCTTAGTTAGTGATGTGTTAGAGAAGGATGGGGACTTCTTTGAAGGAAGATTTTTAGTGAGAGAAGATGTCTGTTTCTCCATTATAGATGCAACAGCTTTCTTTGATGCCGATGAAGGCTCCGCTCTATCTTCGTTCCTTTTCTCTTCCCTTTGAGCTGTTAAAACAAAGAAGAAAATACAGTATTAAAGGCTTAACTGTATAACTTCCTATTCATGAAGACGAGGTACCAATCTATAAAGAAAACTCTGTGAAACAGTATTTCCAGAGAATAATTATCAAGTAGGCAATTTAAGCTATTTACTTTCACTAGCTTTTTAAAAAGTAATTTTAAAAACCATGCAGAGGTTGACATAGTTTTTTTGGAATAAATTTGTGTTTGATCCTTCACAGAATACTTCATCTCACAGGCTGACTGAAGAGTTTACAAGAGTTCCATTTTGTCTCTAAAGGTTGAAAATTTTATTTACAATCTACTCAAGAAAACTGGGAGGAAAAAAAAAGGCACCACCTTCAAAGATTCCTGAGTGGGATTTCATGGTTAAGCTTAAAAAACATCCCAAACTTTCATGTATTTAAAAAACCCAACCAAACAACATAAAAAAGCTATACAACTCACATTCCCACATTTTACATTTAAACAGAAAAATTCTCATAGCACCTTACAGAACCAGTTTATTACAGAGGCTGACCTGACGACAGAGTCCATGAATTTGAAACTGTATTAACATTACCTTAAGTTCAATATTATTGAAGTTTAATAAACCGTTTCACCCACCTTTGTTATTTTAAAGAGCAAGCAAAGACAGACAAATTACGTAGCACAGAAGTTGCTTACAAAAAAAATTAAATACATGATCTACTTAGTTGCTAGCATGAATATCATACTTGATGATGTTGCCATAAACTGTTATTAGATCTTCTTATTCGGTTCCTAACTAAATTCTAGATTTATAGAATAATTAAACATTAATATTGCTGCTCAGGCTGTGGCCATCTAATTCCCACCATTCCCAAACTATTCAATTCGCAATATTAAGATTTTCCATTTACGTATTTTTGTTTCTAATATTAATAGAATGATTGATACATACACAAGAAAATTTATAAAGTGTAAGTAAAGGCTCCAGTTTTCACACATGTTGAAGTTATGCCGGCATAGGACTTCAAAAGCATGCATTTCTTTAAATTGCATTTCATCTGCCCACCTTCTGGCACTGACAGGAACAATGCAACATAGCGAAAAAAGCCCAAAACACCTCCTCCCCCCAGCAAATAAAACATCATTTACAAGACATTAAAGTGACAGTGAGCTAACACTAGCACTTTTATCCTGACAGCTCAAACAAGGAAGGGCTCTGAGAGAAAGTACCAAAAAACAGCTCCTAAAATACAATTGTTTCAAACAGAAAAGCCAAGTTTTCTTCCAAAAAAGCCTTTTTTCTCACAAGTCCATAGATAACCACTGACCAATTAATAAGTTAATTTTTAATCTGATGCTTTTAGCTAGTGAAGGTTTGCAGATGAATTAGCCCAGAAGCCCTAGATGCAAAATGCAGGACACTTCCTGGGAAAGATCCAGGAGTTTTAACTTCCGATAACTTTACCAAGGACCAAATGGTCCCTCTTCACCTTCCAGATCTGCTACAATGAGAGCAGAAATTACTAGGAAGGGTCTAAATTGTCCAATCTATCTGTTCTGAGATGGACTTGAAGGGGACAAAGCAATCCTGTGAAATTTGGTTCAAGAAACCCCACAAATCAGCACAAGCTTCCAATGGAAACATCCCTCACACGGGGGAAGACTTGGAATGCTTGAGAGACACGTGATACTCCTTCATTTCGGAAGGAAACGGCCTTGCAACGTTTCTCCATACTTAAAGATCAGGCACCCCCTGGATGTTAGCATATGCTTCCAGCAGAAAGATGCGTCTAACCCCAGCTTCTTTAAATGGGCTCTTACTGCTGGCAGTTTCACCACAAATACAGAAACCGGTGGTTAACTAAGAAAGAACGCTGTACTTGAACCTTTGTCAGGCTAAGTATAAGGATGTGTGCTGAACTTCTGCTGGAACACATGCAGAAGAGGCCAGAAGGTCTAGAAACACTATATATTTATCCTGATTTTTTTTTCCTAGTACTTTACAAGTAGATACCTTGAGGAATTTTTCTGAGTGAGATTTAACTATTTGAAGTGCAAAACGAAACCAGCTGCCATAATACATTAAATAATTTCAAAGGATGTGAAGATTTTGCTATAAAGTAGATTAAAATGATTACTCTTACACTATTCCCATAGTTTTCTCTAGAAACTGGTCTTGGTTACTGTCAGAGACTGAGCTAGGGAGACCTTCCGTGTGAGCCACGCTGTCTCTCCTGATGTCCCCACTCTCCCGTACCCTGCTAACACTATTCGAGTTGTCAGGAGGACTTTGGCAATCCCAGGAGGGAGGAAGGGGATTGGGAACTATTGCTGATGTTTTTTTGTGTGGTCAAATTTGGCACCCAGAACTTAACAGAGATAAAAAGCCAACCTATTTTGAGTTAGTCTTGAATTGAGAGAAGGCGAATATCCAAAACGTGCACACTGATAACGCTGAAGGGATTACTCTGTTTCCATTCTCTTCTTCCTTGTTTATTGTATCCTCTGTACAGAACTGTACCTTTTCAGGCAGGCAGGACAGAAACACATTTCTGTGACTCATCACGGGAAGGCAGGACAGCGCAGCTCGGGTTTCAAAATGATGACAGCAAAATTCAGTCCTCAGGACTAAGATATTTAGTTCTTTTGGTTTACAGCAGAAATACAAAATATGAAGTTCTAAATTTGTATTTAATCCTCTATACACTATCTTTTTAACGATTAGTTCAAATTAGTTAACAAGATCTACATTGATAAAACTAAAAATAGCACAACCAAAATATTTTGTGTCAACCACATGTTGTATATACAGGATCTATATCCACACCACAAACCTTTCTATGTTACAAACAGCTGTATCATAGTCAGAGTATGTACTTGTAAAATAAGTAATAAATAAAAGGTACTAGTACAAAGGTAGAGTGAAGTTCCCAGGATTGAAGGGCAACGGAATGACTAAGTGTCCAAGAAGATGCAGAAGCATCCTTTATTCTGCAAGTTGACATCATGACTATTTAGAAAGGTTTCCAAAGTAAGGCATGTAATTCTGTGCTTCTTTAGTCAATAGAAGATGTGCAAATACTTCATAAGCTTCATGAAAGTTTAACAGTTTCAAACTACACTACTACTTTATACCAATTAAAACTGTCTACCCAGCAGTACTTGTTGATTAGAGAAACTGATGGTACAGACTTTGTGTGTACTAATTGAGTCACATGTAGGTCATGCAGTGCTTCAGAACATCTGCCAACTTTTTCAAATTTACAGGACCCATCACTCTATTTGAAGGATGCTGTCAAACTGTGTGCACATTTTGACAAAGAATCAAGACTACTAAATCCTATATACGCAAATAGCCTGTGATGGCTGTAGATGAACCTGACCTAAAAAAACCTCTTATCCAATTTTGACTGTGAGAAACTAGAATTTTTGTCCTATCAAGTTTTGGTTTTTAGTGACAAGATTAATGTGCTGCCACATAATTCAGCAGAACCAACTCACTGTGTTGGTACAGGGGTCTCGGACACCACGCCCAGGAACACCCAGTTGAGCGCGAGGAAGGAGCAGGATTGCCTCTTCTGGCTGCTCCTCGCTCTTCTATTGACTTAGCCGCAATGTGAGCACACCCCAAAGCTTGCACTATCTTCTGAGACGTATAAAGCGATGGCCAGTGTGTTTGGAAGAGTTAACAGAAATATGTACTTTTTTCGGCGAGCAGTATGCCAACATATGTGGAATTTCACTTCTGAACAGATGCCACAGTTGTGCAGCAAACTGGTGGGACATATAATGGAACAGGTATTCTCTCAGACCATGAGTTTCAAATTGCTCGGCCTTGCAGTCCATGAACTTGAGGAGAAGACGCAGTCAATGCCTACTATACATACTGGCCACTGTATTCTATACTGTGGTGTTTCCAGTCTTTTTTGTCAGTAGCTCCAGCGTACCTACAATAAATGCTCTTAAACACATTTAAAATAAAAGGATAGAGACGACTACTGAACATTAGCCTATCCAACCTAACAGAAAAACAGGGAGTTTCACCACAGACAGATTAGTGCCAGAATAAGGTATTTAGTGGGTCTTCTGTTTGGCACTTTTGAACACACAGGTGTCCCTCCTTGGCTCGATGTTAGAAATGCTATTTGAAACACAAAAAAATGTTAATTCCGCTTTTCCCCATTTTGTCCTGTGAGCCACTTGGGACAGCAACAGGATTCTTACTGACTGAAGAAAGACATGGGCTAGGACCACTGAGGTGTTCTGATGGAGCTAATGAGTCGGCTCATTTCCAGAGTGAAACTCAATGAATCCTCTGGCAGAGAAAAGTACATTCCTTGCAAGGCTTAAGAAATAGCATTATTATGGTATGTTCACCACAGACAGAGCTATAATCTCTCCCCCTAGATGTGAACAGATACAGAACCCCTCCCCTAAGGAAATTCCCCATGAAGCTAAGCCAAATATTACAACATGCAGCTAAGAACGAAACTTCTGTAAGTGGTGGAGGATGTAACTGCCACATTATCTACTGCTACAGACGAGCCTGTCGAAAGCCTGATGGTTACATACACTTCGCTTCTGTACGTCTCAACATTGACGTTTCAGCATTGTAGCGTGGTTGTTGAGGCCCAATTTAAGAACGATTTCCACAGTGTAGCACGGTCTAATTTTGCATGAAGGATTTGCAGGATGCACTCTTATCATAATCCCTCACCTTACACCTAGTTTCTATTTAAATTATCTCATTTGTGACCGGTTATTTTGCTGGACACATTATCTAGTTTTTCTAATTTTTAAATACTTGGAGAAATGTGCTATTACTTTTCTTTGTACAGTTTTAGAATTATTCAAATCACAGTTCTTTAAAGATCTTTAATTTCTTGCTTTAGCTGATGCTAGAAGTTTTAAATGATGCGTAAACCATAAGCAGTTATGCTTGAAGGCCCCGTTTTGTAATGAGCCTGCAATGTTCAATTTTTTTCTTTTAAAAATCTTTTCCAAAAAAAAAAAAAGCATCACAGCTACTACTACAGAACACTAAAAAGACTTTTGTGAAAAATGTCTTGCAGCCATGCACGCCGATTGTTTGTTACATAGTACCAACGATGAGGTTTCCCTAC
>NW_009635764.1:0-31077 GCF_000690535.1 Cariama cristata | reverse complement strand
CCCTACAGAATTAAAAATTTGGCATAAGGCTCTTCATACGCGAGAACTATTGCCTCTGGTGCCTAATATTGTCTTAATGTTTCCCAGTGTTCTCCTCCATCTACACTGATCTGTTTCCCCCCCCCCAGGATAAGATTTCTCGAGGCAGCGCATGGGGAGCACGGGCTGATGGCGGCGTCATCTTGTCCACCTTGCACAGAACTTTCCACAGTGGAAGCACTGGTCCAAGGGAGCGGGACGCTGGAAACCCAGTGCTTCAGAAGACACTGCCTTGCACACCCGCCAGCCTTCACAAGCCCACAGCGCGCAGCCTGCTGAAGCATGTGTGGGTTCGACAGCTACTTTTCATGCTCCGTCACTAAAATACAGTTTTAGGGGGAAAAACAAAACAAAATAAAACCAAACAACTAACTTTGAAACTTATGCACAGCATACAAGTTTGTGTGGCACCAACAGTAATAAAGCTGGTAGTTAACATTTTTCTGTTAGGGAAAAAAAAAAATCTGTAAAATTCCACAATATGAATAATAAAACCTAAGCAGCAGAGTACAGTTAATTGTGATCTACCTTTTAATGTCCTTTAAAAAAAAACAAAAAAAACACACCAAAAAAACCCACCTAATGTCAAATTAGAAACAGGAAAATTCACATTAGTGCAGGTTTGCAGTTGTTAAAAAAGCAAAAATACCTATTAGAAGGTATTCTCCGACAGCCCGTGTAAAGGCTGGCCAGAGCAATTACATATTTTGAGAAGAGCTAATCTCTAAAAATAGGCAACAGCACTGGCCTTTACAATAGCTTAAACACCTGATAGGAACGCAGGTGTGGAAAGACCAGCCGGAAGCAAGGAATTCACAAAAAACCCCAGCCAGCATTCAGAGTATCACTCAAGAACTGGCCCGTGAAGTCCTGCATGGTCCTGCAGCTCCTTGCTCAGACGCAGGTAGCTGCGCTATCTGTTTCTCTGTAGTCGTTCCAGCGTGCTGCAGCTGTCCGGTCTGAACGTTACAAAAGGCGAGGGCAGCCTGTTTTGGCACATATCACAGTAGAAAAGCACAGGCTCTTGGCTCAGAGAAGATGAAATACCTCACCCCTATTTGCCAATATCTGAGAATTAAAGAACTGCATTTTTCCCTTTGTAAAACTGCTGAAACAGAGGACGGGCAGGACTTCTCAAATTTACAACTGGCGGTGTTCCAACAGCTTCCCTTTGCCACTCAGCCTCACCATGTCCCAAATGGACTTGTCTGATGCAGCTGTGGTATGACGCCTTTCTGCAGAAATAATCTTAACAGGGTAGAATTTAAACTAACTCCTCTACCCCAAAGGCAGTGGCCGATACCGAACTTCAATCCACGAGTTCTTCTGAAGTGAAACCTTTCGATGCATTATTTAACTTTAAAAATTGAAAAAAAAAAAAAATACATGGGTGAGCTGGTGCTTTAGATGTCACGTTATAGAGCGCTCTACAACGGGAGGTTACTTACCAGTTACGAGACGTTCCTCAAGAGCAGCCTTTGCATAGTCACACTGCTGGGATGCATGCCTGACATCTCAGAGCCTCAGAAAACTTGCCGAAGTCAATCCGGTTAGGTGCCACTGAAGCACCCTCTTGTGGCACTGAGCATTCGGTGCCCAAGGCTGTGAAGGTGAGGTGTAGTTTGGAACCACTTCAGTTCCACGGCTGTTCAACTGTTGCTTTCCTGAAACCAATTTTTGCTAGACTTTCTGTCATTTCTCTCAAAGATAGCTTAGCGTTAGTTCTGAATAATTCAAGAGTGTTGAACTATTCTTAAATAGGTTTCAGTGTTAGTTTTCACTGTTAATTGCCTACAGAACAATGTGTCTGCTCCCACTTTCAAGACCAAGTCAAACTTTATTATCAAACACTAGCGTTTCAGTGGTGTGCCTCCTGCCCTGCTGTTTTTCTTCAAAAGCCTCTACCAGTTCTAATCTGCACCACAATAAGCAGCTCTTAAGTAAGCTGCCTGTGTGCCAAGCCTTTACGTTCAGGCACACAAAGAAAGTAAACCTGTCTTAATTTAGGAAACTCCGAGACAAGAGCCTTCTCTGTGGCAATTTGTTTGCGTCCAAGCCAACCCCTCCTGCCATAGCTATGCTCATGCAAATCTGTAGTTTAGACAGGCAAACCTTTGTTTTCATCTACATGAAATTACAGTGATTTATCTGATCTACATTAGACGACTGCATCTTCACAACTACATCACTTTTGAGTGAAAGAGAGGCACTATCTGCTGCTACAAAAAAAGGGCTCCTTATTTTCCAGACAATTCATGGATTGGTATCATCACTCCTTGTAGGGACAGGCCATCTTCAGGTTCCAAGTCCAGTACAGATCAGACACAGTGAATCATCAGCACTAAGATTGGCAACCAAACTCGACTCCAAAGTGCAACCCCTTTTATTTGGGGACTAGCAGAGAAAGATCTTTTTCACTGGCTATGGAGTCAAGTGAGCAAGTTCAAAGAACTGAATATTAGTAAAAGAAAGCAAAACAGCAATAGAGGGTGGTGAGTTTTTTTAATCAAACTTTCATCACTTTCAGTGTTGACGACAAGAGATAAACCACCCTAGTATTCATAGTGCATCCACAAGTTGTACCAGGTTTCTGCCCCCACAACCCTTCCCCTCAGCAATAATTCCTTATACTGAAGCCAAGCACCCATTATGGCAAGAGTCATCCAAGCGCCTTGAGGGTGCTAGGTGCATAAAAAGGCAAAATAGGAAACATGCCAGCAGCAGGGCCAGCCCAGCCTTTCTAACTTAAGAGACACAGCAAAAAAAAAAAAAAATCTTCGTTTGGCTGACAGCCACAGGACAGATGTCACATACCTTGTAGAGCACAGCAGGGGAGCTCCAGTAGTTCACAGGCAGATGATAATCAATCCCCAAGGATCCCACTGCTCCTTTTAACTGGCTGGGTCCCAGGGGATGTTGGCTTCAGCAGCCGCTACTGGTCTGCCTGACTCCACAGCCAGGACTCAGATCATGGACCAGCCCCGGTACCAGCACAGCCCCTGCCATCCTCATGATGCAAGTCCAGCACTGGAGCTGCGTTACACCAACCACTCCTGTACTCTCATTTTTCCAAAGCCAGAAGATTTCCAACATGAATTTCTCAGAAGTTCTGGCAGACGCATCTTTGGTATTCTGATTGTTATTTGGTCTGTCAGCAGCCTTTCTGAAAACTCCTCTAGTTACAAAGGGTTAAAGCTACACCTACATACACAGCAGCCACGTGTCCCAGAAAATGGCCAGTAACATGAAAGAAAGAATGCTTTTTATTCTCCTGGTACTATTCAATACTTATTGCCTCTTAGTATAGGCCTACGTTGCAGAATGTAGCATCAAGCAAAGACACCTCAGCTTTCAAGGAGTTAATTAGATGCCAGAAGTTGTTTAGTTAAAACAGTATGGAACTTAGCACAGGCTAGTTTTTCTTATGGGGAAGCACCCACACCAAAACAAAGGCAGCAAGTTTAACCACTATCAGTCCTTGCAGACAAACATGCTTATGACTTAAGAATGATTCCTCAGTTTAAGTAAAACATTTTTTAAGTTAAGCTAAACCATCAGCAGTATATCCACATACACTGCACTCAATTGAAGAATCACAACTTAAGCTAGGTCAATCTTGCCCAAAGAGAAGCATTAAACTGGCACCAGTCTGTGTGCAGACAAGGCCTTACTTTTTTCTTTTCACAATGGTACTTACAGCTTCCTACATCACTTTTACCTCCTGAGCCATAACTCTTCTGTCTTTAGTGTACTGCATTTTCCCCGTTCTCTTCATTGTAGTGGATTTAATCTCCTGCCTTCAAACTGTTATTACAGAACGAAAAAAAAAACCCACAAGAAAAAAAATACATAAATTATGTATGCTATAATCCTAGTATTTTGGTATGCACATCACATTTTATGATGATGGGCTGCCAGTATCACTGTATTCCCTTTAAAAAGTCTCCCTACTGTTTTAGGGGTATAGGAACAAAGCAGTCCAGGTGCCCTTTGTATATCGGATCTTTAACTATTCAAGCAAACACTATTCACTTTGTGAATAGGTCTTGGGTGTAGAAAGTTTAGCTGCGGAAGAAATGAAGAAAACTAAAAGGGGATAATAAAAGGAAATTTGTATCACCACAGCCAGGGCTCCTCAAACCTGGTCTCCCAGTTCCAGGAGGTGGCAGAGTTAACTTGTCTCTCCATAATTCACTGCTGTAAAGCAGGAGAGGGACTACAAACATTGTCCTTTTCTCTTAATGAAACACTTCCCCTTCAAAGTTCCACTGATTATCAACTTCTATGAAATACTAGTAGCAAATAAGATATTATGATAGATAGCTATAAACTCATACTATTTATCTGTCTACAGTTAAGTAAACAGAAGTTTAGTGGCTTGGTATGACAAAGAAGTGCTTTTTATTCAGGAAGTTTTACCACAAGAAGAATAATAAAAAATAAACACTAAATGTATTTCTTATCTAATAAATCCTCTTCACTCTCCTGTGTGCTTAGTTACTTTTATCAATAAATGCAGTTAAGATGTTTAAGTAGCTTCAGCACCTGCGTTGAGTAAATTATTGGTTCATGTACTTCTTTTAAGTCTAATAAGATTAAGTCAGCTGAACTTCAACAAAGATTTGAAGCACTGATGAGTACTTAGTGTACTTATGACTGGGCAGTTTAAAAACTGGGATACTGCAAATGTCTATCTTCTTCCCCTCCTTTTGGATTCATTTTCGATTTTAAAACTGCTGATACATTTGCTGCTGACTACTATTTGACAATTAATAACAAAAATACAGAAAAAAGTCTCTTCCAAGTGTTGTTCTATCAAACAGAAAACCCAAGTTCAGGTGCTTCAGACATACACACTGATATCACTGATAAACATTTATGTCAGCAAACTTCATACTTGAAGTGTTCCTTTACCCCCTTTTTACAGTGCAGCAGTGAATATAATGGACAAATATTGTTACAAATGTAATACATTATATTAATTAGTGTAAAACTTTTAAAAGCTCTCAGCAGAGTCAAATAAGCAGCGGACACAAACTGCTTTTGTGGTTCCTTCTGGAAAAAACATATTTGTATCATGCTCTTTGTCCTCCTCCAGTATAATTAAAAAAAAAAGTCTCCCATTATTGTAAGATGTTTGTTAGTCTGCTAACAAAACTGAAACATTTAAGAAATCATTTTGGGTGGTGCTTCCCCACAAACACCTAGATGGATCTTACTAGATAAATGAGAGTCTTTTGCTTTTGCTATAAATTTTACATCTCCTCTGATATGACCTAAATATTGATAATTAATATGACAAATTCAGAATTTCTACCACAACTTGAATCTCTGAACAACAATGTTCCTAAATCTCAACAATTCATGTATCAATTTGGAAGCTAGGATGACTTTTGAAATTGAACATAAAAGCTGAGCACTGCATATTAAATTAATACCAATTTTCCTAATGAAATAAAAGCAATACTTCTGAAAGGGAATGTGGCATATACCTAATTTCCTCTTGTATGTGTAGTTCAAATACTGCATGCAACTTTGAAAGTACTTAGACTTAATATTCACTTATCAAAGCGAGTTCAGGGTATTTCCCACCCCAGTTATTAAAAGAATAAATAGGATTATTTTCACTGGGAACATCAAGATGTCAGTATCATTAATCAGGCTCCAGATTTTGGTGTCCAAAGTCACTGTCAAGTACAGCCCCAATCTATCCCCCAAAAAAGCTACAGAAAAAAATTAGGAAGTGAAGAAACACGAA
Organism: Cariama cristata; assembly: GCF_000690535.1. Classification (NCBI taxonomy): domain Eukaryota; kingdom Metazoa; phylum Chordata; class Aves; order Cariamiformes; family Cariamidae; genus Cariama; species Cariama cristata. The sequence continues at coordinate 25,280 of NW_009635764.1, read as the reverse complement.
CTAATGGGGTAACAGAGAAAGTCACCGCTCTATAGAACTGCATACTACTAGCACTAAATATCTTTTTTTTTAAATGCAGAACAGGTTAGCTTGAGAAAAGGGGGCTTGGTGGCAGGGTTTAGATGCCCCTGTCACTCGGTACATCTGTAAGAGTGGCTTGATTTTCTTCTTGCTACTACTTACTGTCATATGTAACAACAACAAGATCTTGTACCTGACAAGTACAGAATAAACACAGGAAGTAAATCCATGTCTGAAATATGATAAACTGACTGATGGAAAAGTATTAGAGAGAGTCATTTTGCTGATCATGTTAAGTTTCCTTAATTCCTAAAGAGCCTCATGTACTGAAGTCACAAATAAGGATTTGCAGAACATGGATGAAGCTCTGGGATAACACTGGCAGTATTTTGAAGTACTGTATATGGAAGAATCCCGTCCTTAGCCTCCTCTAGGCAACCTTCAACAACTCATCATAAACATCTTTCATAATCAATGTTCAGAAATACACATTTCTAAACAGCGAGTCACTTTGTTTGAAGATTACTGTCTGAAACAGATTATATGTTCTGTCCACTGAAGGCGTTTTCCTTGACAGACTAACTCAGACTGAAAGAGTTCTAACTTTTAGATACATGAAGTGAGAGGACTCTCACAAATTTCCATAATACTGTAACTTCTGTGTTTTGAACAGCATATAAAGATTTGTTAGATAAATAAAATCTTGTGGAATATCCTTAAAGATGATGCAATAGCAGCTTCTCAGGAAGATTACAGATCAAACCCATCCACCAAAAGGTAGGACAAATTTTTTCACAAATACACAAACAATTTACCTGGGAATTTAGTAATGGTACAGAGTTCCCACACATTAGTACAACTTACCTTAATAACAGCAATCTGAAGTTCTTCTTTGCATTTGATATGAGAGCTCTTCATCACACAAACTAGGCTGTTTTCTATTTGTTACTAAAGTCTGGTATATACATATATTTTTGAACCAATTTAACAGTTTAGCTACAGGAATACAGTTTTCTACTGGAATTGGCTAAATCTGTGTAACTTCCAGTATGGTAAAACTTAAGAGCAATCCCCCTTAAAAAAAAAACAAACCCTCAAACTTGCTGCCACAAAACCTGTATTCCCGTCTCCTAGGTAAAAGCCTGTAGCAATAAGAACATTTTAAGTGATATGGTTATATGGACACTTGCAATTATTTTGAGATAGAAAGCGTCATAACTAAAACTAGATGACTTTCTGTTATGTTTAAAACACTACAGAAGCAGCTTAAAAAAATGCAAGTTCATCAAAATATGTATCTTAAGAGTTCACTATAAAAAAGGCACAGGGCCCAAATAACAAAACAGGTAACAAAAATATGCAAGGGAAGTTATAACCATTTAAACATTTGATGTGGTTAAATACAATTAAAATACACCTAGTAAGTCGTCTATGTGCTATAATAATAAAGAGAAATTTAGGGTAGCTGGTGTTCCCTCAGTGTTTAAAAATTACACCTAAAAAGAACCTCATCTTAAAGATTACTTATCAGTTACTTTACATATAATGCGTTTAATAACTACGTTTATTTCTGAAAATAAAATGTAAATTGGCTAAAGTGTGGTTAAGAAAGCTGTGAGAACTGAATTTCTGAATTCATTAATCTTCAAGTGAGTAAACATTAGACACGAGGTCATGTGTTTTGTAAATGTGAAATGTAAGATTTCATCTGAAGTTCCTTCACTGCATTATAAAACTATTTAGCTGGAGTCAATCAAAAAATGTTATTAGCAGAAAGACTTGTTCAGGTTACAAAGCAGTATTTACTTACCTTTATATGAGTTACAAGGATGCTATTCAAAACCTGCAAAAATACGCACGGCAATATCTTTGCCTAAAATCCACTTCAGATGTGTTCTTGTGTGTGTGGATAATGTGTGAAGTATGAACATATAAATAGAAAGGAAACAAAAAAATAAAAGAAAAAAGAGTACTGCCTCCCCCCAAACTTAAAAGTAAAGAATGGTCCTTAAATTATTTCATGTAAGGAAGAAAAGCAGCAGGAAGAACTTGGATATTGACAGTTAAAGGCTGTTTGCAGAAGTGTAAAGTATCGTTGGATACCAGGTTGAAGATTTCATTCTCGGCACTAGCACTGAAAATGCATAGACCTGAGAGACAGGTGCCAAATCTAAATTACAAAAATACAACTCAAATTAGTACAGTCAATTGCTGATTCATGGTGCACACCGTGCAACCTCTTCGTAAAACTTAACACAAACGTATCAATACTTACCTTTTCTAGATTAGACACAGTTATTGTCTTTATGGGAAAAATTTTAAGCTTAATCATGTAGTTTTCATCCAGAAATCAGCTGGGCAGATTGACAGGCTCTTATTCATACAACTGTCATACGATACCAATGAAACATCTAAAAGTATCTCCCATTTGTGTGTATCTCTGTGTGCGAATCTTTGAAGGTGAAGAAAAGTAGTTTGGTGCCGTATTAAGAAAAAAAAACCCAAATCCTAAACTCCCTAGTCTTGCAGAGCCAAGAATGGATGGGTATTCAAAGAAAATGTAAATGATTATTCAGGAATATCCCTATGCGATACATACATTTGAACAACAGTGAAGATGAAATGGCAGCAGTCCTTTCAGGCTTTACAGCATTGTAATTATGATCGCTTGCCCAGGACGGTGTGCTGTTTTCTGCTGCTGGCTCTTTAGCAATAGCTTGAGTGTTTGCCTCAGTCTTGGCAGTTGTCAAAACAGTCTTCTTCATATTGATCTCTCTTTTCTCAGGAAATTGTCGCTTTTGGCCTGAAAGAGGCTTAATACCTGCCTGTATGATTAAAAGAAGCTTAATTACTAAAAATCATCAAATATACTGTATTTTACAAAGAAGCAGAGACATAATTACATATATCTACACAACTTTCTTTTATAGTAAGCTCCTGTAAATACACTTGAAATGACATAATTTCACATTCATGTCTATAAAGCAAAGGTAACATACACTGTAACTTCAGGAAAAGAGAATGGTAAAGAAACTATCTCATTATCTCATATCATCAAGTCGGAGGGCAGGGCAGGGGGGGTTGGTGGTTTGTTTGAAAAGCTATCACCCATTTTATAGTGGTTTCAGAAAGAAAAGAAGGCTTTGATTTAATCTTTTTACTTCCCAAAGCACACACATATTCACAGTAATTCCAAATTACTGCCCAAAACCCACTAATTTGGAGTTAAAAAAGGTAAAATGAATTTGGCTTTAAAGAGGTGTACTGCTTATGTTTTTGTTTTTGTTTTTTTTTTGTTTGTTTTTTTTTTAAGGGAAATGAATCTAAAAAGCCCTTGCAAGAAACTATCTAGAGGTAATTACTAAGATTTTTAAAAAGCAACAGGAAAACATTTTATTGTTAGAAGAATTAAACAATGCTTTTTACCACAGAAAAAGGCAAGAGAACAACAACAAAGAAAAAAAAAAAAAAAAGCAAGCTCCTCTTCAACGCAGGACTCAAAAAGCACAGAAATAAGCCACTGTGTTTTAGGACAACTGTTTTGGATCATGAACATAAGCTTACCTGCAGCTGAGATTTTGGCATGCCAGGTTTTTCAGATTTTGGTTTGATCTTCTCTTTAGGTTTTGGTTTTGCGTCTTTGCCAGCACTTAAAAACTTCATAGTGGCTGCAGCATGTTTGAGAATGCAGTCATTGCTGCAATATACAGAATCAGGCTGAGCCAAATTAAAACAGCCAGGACCAATGCACTTCGATGCACCAGGAGCTTCAATTACCTATAGAATGAAACGGAGTGAGTTCAAACTTCAAGAGGAAACAACAGAAACATACCTTTATAACACAAAGAGATGCTTACATATCATATGTGCAGACCGTAGCTAAGACGGTTAGCAACTTGCACAATTGCCAGCATGGAAACAACTTTCATTCATGATGTAACACAACCCATACCAATGTAAGAATTTCACTCTTGAAAATACAACACGTTCTGAAAATAGTGTGTTACAAGTGGTTGATCTGCTAGCAGTGAACTATGGGAGGCTGGTTTCCTAAGTTTTCAGCTTCATAAGCACACAAATGCTTTTTTCTGATCCTCTACATCATGTCAGAAATCTGCTTAATAATGAAGAACTGGTTTCTCAAAAGCAAGGTTTCTAAAACACATTTTACTTATGTGTCACCATCAGCTGCCATCCTCAACCACGCACACATGCAAAAGGAAGCACTCAGCTATTCAGGTGTACAGATAATTCTTGCTCTAGGGGTTTACTAATTTTAATTTTAGAAGTCTCCAACTTACATAAACACAACTATTCTCCTAGACAATTCTGCCATAGCCTAATACTTCTTATACACAGAGAGGTTTGCATATGCATATGCAATCTTCTATGCAATTTTCCTCTACATCACAATTACTCTCCATTTATATCAAGGTGTTACATACTAAGCACTTTCTCTTCAAATGTTAAGACTTAGAAAATACCACGTTCCTTGAAAACAGAGTACATTAGGTCAAAGTCTATAAATATTTGAAAGCTCTTTAAGCTTCAGCCACCTCTGGGTACCATGCCTTCAGTCTCACTCTTCTAGATTACTCCTAAAAATGTTACACAACTGACCTAACACTCAGAGCTACTGCAGTTCTAGACAGCCTCTCCCCTATCAATAAACTGCAATTTGTAATCACCAAACGTAAGTTTTTCAGGAATATTTCCAGTTAAAAGAAAAAAAATTTATTTGTATAGTATGGCTTATTTTTCCCCAAAAGTCAGTAAAGACAGCGTTATCTACTGCAGTCTGATAAAATCTGGGTTTGGGAACTTTCCCATAAAAATTAAGTTTATGCTTTAGAATACTTTACCATCATGTACACATTTAACTGTGAAGTACAAGAAAGAAATATCAATTCATGTTCCCTAAGCACCACCTCAAACTTCAGATTAAATGAACTGTCACTTCTAATTAAGGGCATTTACTCAGATGATGACAAAATTTTCAGTGTTGATATCTGTACTTACACAATTTCTAGTAGTTTTTAATCACAACCCAGAAACTCTACAGCTATAGCTACTTATGGACAGCAACAAAAAGGAGTCTTTCTTAAAGTGCTTAGAATATTGGTGTAAGAGAACAGATAAACTGAATAATGAGACTGTTCAGTCACCGTAACTCAGTAATTTCAGCACATCAACATATGAAATAGCAATGATCTTTTTGCCTAGAATGGGCAGGAAATTCTGTGGTGCTTGTTTATACAAGCCATAGAGGGATCTTAACTGAGGTATGAGGGACAGCATGGGCTAAGCCACAGACTTGACTGGACAGTTCTCTCAAAACATGGTACCACCCGGCAAACACAAATACAACAGTTCCGTTCCATTTCCAAACGCCAAAAGAGTACCTAAAACATAAGCAGTTCTTCCGTAAGAGGCAATGAGTTAGTGATAATTATGTTTTTCTTTTTCACCAAAGGAGAGATGCCTAACACGTTCGAGTAACTTGTTAGCATGCTAATATCAAAGAGTAATCGGTGACACTGAGAAGCAGAACTTAAAATACTAATGCTGACAGTAAAATGCAGACCAACACCAACAGCACTGGACTCTCAAAAACTTTGTGTACAAAGAAGTACAAATGTATTTGAAACTATTTGAAAACATTTTGGAAAAAAATACTGTTTTCCACACATTTATCTTTAAATAGTAAATATTTATATATTAAGCTCAAACTGTTTTGATCTATACATTGAGCTCACTATGCTGATACGGATAGCTCTGCTATTTAAATGGACTGCAGGTAGGGTAGTGTTCCATGAACATTTTGTAAAAAAAAAGTACTACAATAGAAGGATTCTTCCAGAGAGACACTTACATTCAAACTTGTAATATTTATTCTAAGGATTATTTCAAAAGTTTAAAGATTCGGCATGAAAGAACAAATTCATACAGAAAAAAAATATAAATAGCTGTAGCATTCTAACAGCAAATACCCCAGACATACTCTTCAAGGCATAGTAAGGAGAAAAGGAAAGTGTTCAAAATGTTGTCATTACTACAGTAGCTTAGGCAGTATAAAGAGAACCACTGTAGCATTAAGTTTTTTAATTTGTGTACATTGAGCGGAATAAGCTTCTTTGCTTGTATTCTGAGTATAGAACTCACTATTACAAAATTTGAACTTCTGTATTTTTATACCAGAATTTGCAGTAATTTGACATACACATTTTAATGTTAGAAAAGGCAGTATAAAAGAATTCTCTATGTACTAATAGAAGCATCAAGACAAAAATCAGAACTTCAAAGACTAACTGGTAGTAGAGAGGAAGTACAGTTAGAACTCACTCCAACAGACACTTGTCCATGTTAAGTAAAAAGTTTCACTATCATTGAAAATGTCAAAAATTGTTTGACGTTATTTCAAAGCTAGTATAAACCAGTCCAGAATTCTAATATTTTTATTAAAAGAACATCTCATTATTTTACTTTCAAAACAGTATTTAGAAAGGGCAGAATAGCACAAAGGATCTCCTTATACCTACATAAGACTTTTAAATCCCTCACTTCAAAATAACACCACCTTAGTTTCCTGTACTGACAGAACTATGGATAAACTTCTACTAAATAGTAATATTTAGCAGGTTGTTCAGCTTCATATTTAGGTTTAAAAAAGTAAGTGAGATTTACAGCCATACAAGTAAGCCATTGTCTCTGTGTACTCAGTGAAACATAAAAAATAAGAAACAATTAAAATACTTACAGGTTGAAATATCTTTAGTTTTTTCTTCCCACTTGGATTTGCAGCTTTTTCAATCCTACCCTTGATTCCTTGGTCCTCAACAGATTTTTGTTCAATTGTTCCTATGCTTGTGAATTCTGTGCCATCCACATTTACTTGCCCCACTTTAGCTTCCTGCTGGTCTACTTCTGAAACAGGCTCATCCTGTCCCTGTAGAATGGTGCAGTTTGGACAGATATAGTCCTCACCATTCCTTTCCAGCAATCGCCCTCGAGCCTCAGAGATACCCACGCAGTCACCATGAAACCATTCCTCACATCTATCACAACAAATCATAAACCTGGAAAAAAAAAACAAACAAACCCAAGGAACAATAAAACATTGTGAAATGAAAAGACAATTAACACTTGACAGATATTTCAACCAGTAGATCTTAAATACACTGCTAAAGTACCAGCATACTGTTCTGCCTCACTGTTCATTTGTATTCATTTGTTTATCTCCTCTTCAAAGTATTTGTTATAAGCTCTCCCCCAAACTCCAAACAAACCCAACAGCTTATTTACATACACTCAAAAAGTAAGCATTAGCATTTGGCTTAATTTTTCATCACAGAAAAATTCCAACTACTTGCACTGCATTTTTAGTTGAAACCTTTGCCTACCTGTTGTTATGAGGCTGACGACAAATACAATACAGTGCATTTGGGTCATAAATCTCAGACTCAGGTTTGCTTTTGGGCAGCTCTTCAGGTTCTTCATCTGTGAGCCCTTTTGTGCCAAGGGCAGGCTTTGCCTCCTCCTGAACCTGAGGATCTTCAGTGTCTTCCTCAGACACAACCACTTGACTTGCAATCTCAGTGCTGTCTGCAGTCTCTGGCTCCTGTTTGACAGGCAACTCAGACTCAACTTGTTTTTCAGACTGGACATCACCTGTTTCTGTAGGATCTTGTTCTGAATTTCTTTTCCTCAGGCGGTTCTGTATATCCTTCAATGTCAGCTGCACAGGTTTCTGTTCAACACGTTTCTTTCTTAGTCGATTCTGCAGTTCCTTTAGTGTTAACCCATCACTATCACTATCAGAAGTATCACCTTCTTCTTCCTCCTCCTCCTCCTCCTCTTCTTCCTCCTCTTTTGTGCATCTGCTTTTAGAGCCTTTCTGATCCTTACAACTCCTAGTGGCAATCCTCCGAGTTGCAGGTTTTATATCTGGAGTGCTCTCAACACTATCTTCTGAAGCAGTTTCAGCATCTGTAGCTGGACAGGATGCTGCTTCACTTGAATCTTCCAGAGAAGTAGGAACACTCCTCCTTCCTCTGCGCCTTACTGTTGTAAGAAATTCTTCTACTCTTTCCGTTCGCTTTGGTTGCCGTCCACTACGCCTGAGGTTTAAGCTTTGTTGCTGCTGTTGTGGCTGTTGTTCACTACAGTCCACATCAGCATCTCCTACACCTTCTCGCTTAGCAATTGTAGTCCTTCGAAACCCCCAGGTTTTCCTGAACTCTTTACTTGTAGGCTTGATAGTCTTTTGCTCCTCCTCATTGCTTTGCTCACCTTTATCATCCAAAACTGATGCTAAAAACAAGGGAACGGTTATTAAACTGGTGGTAAAGGAAGGTGTTTTTTTTCTTAAAAGTTTTTTTTAAACGTAGTATTTTTTCTGTATCTCTTCACCTCATTTTATGACCCCGAAAAAAGATAAAATGCTTTCTTGTGAATGTAATGCAACAGCAGTAGCAACTAAGTACATACTTGAACACTGTGCCAACATAATCCAGCTGTTACAAACCCTTCTGTTATTTAAAAATGTATGTATATACACATATATACATACACACACACGCAATGGACAAATAAGCATATTTTCTGCTCAATTTAAAAGCAAGAAATCTTACCAGGAGAACTATTTTCCATGTTGTCAGTATTAGATTCAGACTGTAATGGCACTGGCTGTGAACTTACAGCTTGTTCCATAGCACGGACACCACAGTCCCCACCCTGAAACACTGAAGAGAAACATAATGTTCAAAACTCAGATTCAAAAATATTAATAGCCTAAGTAATTACTAGCTGTTCTGATGTACTCTCATTATGTTATTGTAACAAATACTTAACGTGATTTTAAAGCCATTAATAGTCACTGAATATCAACAAAGAGTTGACTGAATTCCTTCAAAGTACTAAGTTAAATATATGGGTTTGGACACTATATTGACATATTTTCTTAAACAGCCTTAGGATTTCTGATATTTTCTGGTATTTCTCAAAAAAAATCCTTCCACGGTACAAGCCTGTTCCCTGGGGTTTGTCTGGGGAAAACCTGTAGCACTTCTACTCCTTATGCAGACACAGGAACCATAACACACAACAGTGTGAAAGACCACGGAGCAGATCAAGGAGTCATCTGAACAGACAGTACAGTCACAGTTACTGTTTCAAAGGTGAGGATAGTGTTTGGTATCAATAACAGTTTCTGGTAGAAAGGACTGCTGATTATCTGCAGCAGATAAGAAACAAAGTAGAAACAACGGCCAGTTCACAGAAATTTAAAGCTACTGCTGTTTAGATATTGCAGGGTGAGTCAAAGAATAACGAGGTTTTGTATTTTAAACAAATCTAAAATCAGAGAAACACCCTACTCTTCATTGTTAAAATAAACTAGGTCTTTACCTTGCCTATTAAATGGTGTAGCTGCTATTTTTAAGTGGTTTCAGAAACATCAGTGGGTATTCAGGATAGAGCAACACACCTTCCCTTCATTATTTCTCTAACAAGGTTTATTGGATAGCAGAAATTACACAGAAAAGAACAAAATAAAAACCTTCTCAAACACCTCTCTGGGGAAAAAAAAAATCTGCATTGAATGAAACCTGAGAAAGGTGGCTCCTTGACATGGTTATTTACAAAAAGGTTTTCAGTCCATATGATCTACCAGAAAGGAAAGGGGGAAAAAAAAAAAAAAAATATCTGTGCTGACAACCAGGTCCCCTTTTTTCGCAAAGGTCTTCCAGCATACTAGGAGACTCTCTTATTTGAGAAGACAGAAGCAAATGAGATAAATAAATGTAAGATCTGAGACTGCATTTTGAGTAATTCAGGAATAACCTGGTTTGAATAAGAATTACAGTTACTATTACATCATAGTGCAATGTTTTAAATGAGTTGCATGCCATGTAAATGCTCTCCTAAATGAATACAGAAACTATGTTTTGCAGTCATTGCAATCACATTGCTCACGTGAAACTCTAATATGCACTAGTAAGTATACCTCAATGAACTGGGTAAACAGAAACAGTACTTTAAAAACAGCAACAAGAAACATCCCCACGTCTCCCCCAAGAATGTTTCTGGAGTAGTTTCATGTGTATTCCTGGCTCAGGAATTGCACAGGTAAGCCAAAAGGGAACATTAATAGAATTCCTAAAGAACAGTACTCATTGAAAGAATCAAAGATATTTCTAACAGCTGTACATATTACAGCTACAAGTTTTCAGAGGCATCCTTTAGTAAGCTTTTCCCAATCTTGCAGTGTACACTGGTGATAAATGTCTCCTTATTTCATACACTGCATCAGTTGCAATACTGTTCCACCTTATCAAACACAATCTCTCTATAGTGCAACTCCTATGCTTTCTAGTATTATATTTAACAATGCTAGAACAGAAATGTTAACTGTCAATGCTATGGAAACATAAAACAGCCATGCAGATATGTTAAAAAGAAGTTGTAACTTCAGAGTCATTTCAGTGAGATACTGTAAATGTTGCTGTAAAAGCAGCAGACTCCAGAACATCAATTTAAATAGTAACTGATTACTTTTAACATTTCAGCCAGAATAAGAAGTAAATTTTAAGCCCGTAGTACACAGGTAAAAAGCTGAAACTGCTTCAAACCAATATGAAATTCCATTAAGTTCCCACATTAAAAAAATCATTAACTATAATATTTTAAATTTTTTTTTATAAAATGCTAAAATTATATTCACACCAGAAAAGGCTGTAACGGAAGTAAGGGAATGAGTCAAAAGTTCACATCTTTGTTTACCTTGGAAGATGAAGAAATGTTAAAAGCTACAAGCAGAGGTAATCCAAATTCTGAGATTTAAATTCCAGATAAAATGTAAAGAAATAAGAAGTCTCTCCAATGTCCTCTATATGCTTTTACCTGACACAGCATTAGAGGCTCGAATGGTTTCTCCCTGCAGAGCTGAATGAAAAGGAGAGCCAGAAGAGGGCAGCAAAGGATCAGAGTCATTCAGCATTATCCTTCCAGCCCATGCTGAATTTCCCAATTCAGAAGTGCCACACTGACTTTCCGAGCTGTCAGCAGGACCAAATACTGTCAATCCTCCTTTTCCTGCTGGCTCCTGGGGAAAAAAAAAATAAAAAATAAGGCACCGATACGTTTATGAACTTATCTTACTATTGTTTACATAAATTTGGAATTGTTTTGCCTCTATTACGCTATAAAGCAAATTTTGTTATTTTGCCTTCTTGACAGTTTTCTACTTCCAGAAAGACACTGAAACTGGAAAGAAAAGTCAAAGTAAAGCAATACCACCTCCACCACTTACCAACAGTTGAGACCTTTAAAATAAATACAAAATATGGTTGTACTCTCATCAATTCATTTAGACCCCATTAAGACTTCCAGAACAGTAACAAACTGTAATCAACAAGTCAATTCCATTTACAGTATTTAAAAGCATTCTGAGAGTGAAATTTAATAAGCGTATATTGTGCAATGAAAACACAGAAATGCTTTTAAACTCAATCAGCATGCCCAAGGTCACAGCAGGGAAGATTTACCAGTTTGTACTAAATTTCATCAGAGAACATATCTGCAGCTTTCAGGATTTAAATCCAAGTGGTTAGTCAGTGGTTTTGCAAGGTGGGATAATAAAAATTTACAGTTGACCTTCAGAATTAAGGAACATTCCTTATCACTGTGCCTTTCATTAATAAGGTTTGCAATACAGAAAATTTCAGCAGCTTTATTTAAAAGACAGCAGATTGTATCAATAACAACACATTAAGCCTTGGAAAACATTTCAAAAAAAAAAATCACAAGCCATTCATTTAAAGCATCTGAACAACTGTTTAGTCCACTGAGTCCCAATTCACATGCACAATGGCAATGGAAAATTAATGCTCACTGAGCACATGAGCTTGAAAATCAGTAGGAAATGCCTGCAATTTAACGCAAAGTAGTCTACCAAACTACGAGAACACTGGAAGAGAATTTGGCAGGAAAAGGAGGACCGGATGGACAGGTCAGGAAAAGTGATTTTTGAACTAACCTATAAAATAAATCTGTGAAGACAAAAGAACGATACTGGACACAGACTCTGTGTCAGCATTCTGCAATTCGAGATGCAGCAGAACTGTCACAGTAGGTGTAGGAAATAATTAAAATGTTAATAATTCTTTCACAGGAGTAAAAACTGATTGTTAACATTCCAGGTGGGGAGACATACAAATTTAAGAACAGAGTAGGTAATCCTTCATAGACACGCCAATACACAGTCTGACTTTTCTTTTTAAAGAATATGTCATTTTTTTCCCCCATATCTCTCAAGCCCCCAACTCTTAAAGCATCTTTGCTGTTTAGAAACACTTTTCACTTCCTAAGCAATGATGATCTCTAGGTGTTCTCCAGTGCCACATCACCATCCCAAAAATAAGGAGAGGGGAAAAGACAAACACCTCCCCAAATCTGATTTTCATCAGTGGATCACTTTACTATTTCATGAACAATAAATCTCAACATTTGCATGACTGTGGCAAAGCAGAATTACGAAAAAAAAAGAGGGTATAGCTAGATCCACATCACTATTTCCTTCCCCTGTACCTTCTCTATAGGGGATTATGTATGTTATCTTTCCCTCAGCCAACTATTCCCAATCCAAAAATAGGATGAAAAAAATTAAACCTAAAAAAATACAATAGAATAAACTAATTTTAAAGACCCTGGTGCTATATCTCAAGGCATTGAATACCTGCTCTAATATGTATTTTGCTCCATTGTCTGAATCAGTGATTATATCCAGGGAGTCAGTCACTGATGGCTGAAGATGGTCTGAGTTTAAAGTGCCTTCTTCCACGCTGTTGTTCTGTAATAACCTTTCAATTTCCCTGTTCAGAATCTCCAACTGATCACACATCACGCAATTTAAGTGATATGCCTAAAGGAAGAGGGAAAGTCAGCTAATCACTTCTTGTTCAACTCTAATATTAAACTATGAAACAAACTATGCCTCTAGAACGTGCAAAAAGTGCATCCTATTTGAATAATTTGTCCAGTAACAGACTAGAGAAAGAATTGTCTAAAGGATTGTCTTCACAGTGCACAATTATGTATCTGTGCATTCGAGGCCCCATGTGCAACATGCTCTTTACAATTACGTTTGAGCCACAGAGCCGATATCACTAAAGCATTTCAAAAATGGAATCGGCATCCTCTCTTCTTCGGAGAAATTCTGGCTCGTTGAACACAATACATTTTACAACGTTAGTCATACCCCACCCGGTGGCAAGGCTGCACAGTGCACAGTCTAGAGCTCCGATTTAACATAAAATAGCATTTTTAACACGAATTATAATTGAAAACTAAGATATTCTATGCAAGAATCATGCTTATTTTTGCATTAGCAGATGTTATCTCATTATTATTACCTGTATTATTATCTCTATTACCTACAGGAAAAAACTTTAATAGAACTGCAATTTTAAAATAATTTCAAATTGGAGAGGTATAAAAATTCAGTACACTTAAACCACTAAAATTGCAGACCCTCTACACTTGCTGTAAAATGCTTGGTTTTTTCTTATCATGATTTAGTATCTCCATTTTTAACTCTCCTCATTTGGTCGAAATTATTTTTCATGAAAAATAGAGTAAGTTTCAAACTTATTTTACATGAATCTGCTCTTGCAGAACTGCATCTTAATGCAGGTTAAACTTAAATGTATAAAAGAAGTTGAAAAATCAAATATTATGAAAACATAAAAGCACAAACTCTTAACTCACAATTACACTTTTAAACCTAGCAAGCCTGTTTGCACTTCTAAGCAAATGTTCTACTAACTGCCTGCAAAAATATTTACTACAACATAAGGCAACTTCGGAAGTCTTCAAATATCTGTTTCTCTTCCAAATTCAGTATGATTTTCTTTGTTCATTTTGTTCTGTTTGTTCTCAAGTTAACTATTCAATTGCAGTTGAGATACCGACAGAAATGTAAGCTGAAGTAGCAAACTGGTTATCTTGTTTTAAAGGAACTGAACATCCATGATCAACTTAATCTTCCTCCTCCTAATACAGCATATTAATCACATTTCTGACACTGGAAGCTCTAGCTGGAAACTGAAATTCATTGTAGTTCCCCTAATAGACAATTCCCATCGGCATCATCCTGACTTTCTGCTGCATCTCCTTTAGAAAGGATATTATATATCTCTGAAAAATTTGAGGCAAGAACCTCTATAAATGATGGGACAGAAAGGCAAAATAATGTTAATAATAAACATACATACTATTGCTTATTCAAAAAGTCCTCTAGTTTTGCTTAGATTAACAACTTCTGTGATAAGCAATCTCCACTGTGAAAATGCGTAAGCTTTTAAAGCCAACTATAAATAAGAGTTAGAAACACAAATCAAGAGTTTCTTAAAGCAAAAACCTCTTCGTCCTTCACAGATGACGTAAGATTTGCCACTACAAACCCCAGGCTGATTTAAATGGTTACATATACGGCAGGTGCTCATTAAACAAAGGATTCATAGTACTTACTAAATCCATGTTTATGGGCTACAAACAACAAAGTACAATCCTAACACTACTTGGACTGCTACTGTCCTGCTCCCTTCTCCCATGCTCAGTTACATGCTCTACACCACATCCACCCACCCACCTCCGCCGCAGAAATAGTCACACGACTCCTTAATAAACACTCAGCTTATGGATTCAACAGGAAATGAACCTGCCAAAGAGTGATCCAGAAGGATAAAAAAAAAAACCACAACAACATCAGAATTAGTGTAAAGATGTGCAAGAACAGGGATCTCCTTCAGTGGGCTGAGCTGGTGTAGCACCTTGCTGCTATATCGTTCCACATGTGCACACCACCATCCATGCAGCAAGAGCTCATCTGATCTTAGCCAGCAGGATTTCGTTACCTGCTCCTCAGTCAAGACTCTGTTTTAAACTTGCAAACTGTAATAACGTGAGCATTCCAGTGAAACAGAACAGTCACCTATCTAACACTGCAGCATAAAGCTGATGCACAATATCATGAGAAAGAATATTCAGCCAAGAAAACATTTACTTAGGTTTTTCCTCTTCCATTAGTTTTGGGGTAAAATGTTCCAGTTTTCACAAAACAGGTTAGGCACTTGAATTCATTCTGGACCTAAATTCCAGAAGCAACTGAAGCACAAAAGTATCCCACCCTAGAAAAATCACAAAACTGTCACAAGCTTTTAATTTCAATTTGGTCAACTATTCTCAAGCAGTGACAAACCTGAAAACACAGGGCTGCCCACTCTGTAGTACTACAGAAGCCATCACTCACATTCAGCATCCCTATGGATTCTCTAACTACTGTAAACTCATGTGTTTTTCAGTATACATGGCTTGAAGAAATTCCAGAGCAGTATTAGCAGCCAATTTAACAAAAGACAGGAAAGACATTCCCATATTCCAAATCCTGCTACTGCAATACCACTCGTTCACAAACATGCAACACATATTAAAAATCTATCCTCCAACAAGCCTTCACTAAACAAAAAAAGCAAACTTATAATCTTACTCTACTTTTCTGTAAGTATGTTATCCCTCCTACATACAGACAAAACCTCAAGAAAAGCATACTGCTATCTACTGCCATCTTTGTAACCCACCGGTTTACAATTCTCAGGCAAAAAAGACGACAGATTATCTATGCCAGTAACACAGAGCTGAGAGATGTTATCCGCAGGACAGGCAGCTTGAACACACCTGGATCTGCTGACGTTGACTTCATTAAGCCCTTTTTAAGATGCCTCAATATAATAATACCTTAATCGGATGATGGCAGAGCAAAGCTTTTGAGCTGAGAGATGTTATCCGCAGGACAGGCAGCTTGAACACACCTGGATCTGCTGACGTTGACTTCATTAAGCCCTTTTTAAGATGCCTCAATATAATACCTTAATCGGATGATGGTAGAGAAAAGCTTTTAAACACCAACAACATTTCCTCATCTTTTTGTGTTTATATTTTTAGACAAAGACCAATTCAACACATTACCAACAAATACACATTCAGATCAGTATCTCCGCTTTTATTTTTCCTCTCATTTCCCTGAAGAGGTAATAAAATGTTCAATGGGTTCACTGGTTGCATAAAGGTTTTGTCTTTTCTATAACTTACCATTTTAACTGCATTAAGAATTCCCTTCCTCAGTTAACATGCTAAAAAAGGATCTCGAAAGACAGCTTAGTAATAAAACTTTTATCATGAACTAAAAGCAACCAAAAGAAATCACTTCTTTATCTGAGGACTTGTGTACAAAAAAAAAATCTGTCAGAATTCAGGGCAAATTCTTCAGTTTCAGCTTACTAGCTATTTTACTTAGTTTTTTTGAGGAATCTATATCAAAGACTAGTGACCTTTATCCTCTCATTAATGTGATTCCTCATTGTCAAGAGTTAGATGACAAAATATGCTGCACCTTATTCCATGTCCTTGGATGCCAGCACCCTGCAATACTCAGCCAATTTGCTGTAATTTGCACAGATTCTGGTATCTCATTATTTACAGGTTATACAAGCACCTTGCATGAATACTTCAGTCCAAATGATTAGTATCTGGCACCTATTAGTTCTCTTATTCCCTACTCACGCTAAGAACTCTACAGAAGGATTTCTTTGATTTAGAAAGACCTCACGCATACTCACCCCTACACAAGTATCCAAGAAAGCAAGCTTCACCTCATGTTTAAGACTTGCGATAGACCCCAATACCCGCAGGAGTTGTTTCAATGCGACCTGTTACCTAAGAAACGTTTACTTCTATTGTGACAGAGAAACAAAGGCACTTTTTCTTTTTTTAAATCTTCATATTGAAGTTCCAGTTAATGTTTTAGATACATTATGGAAATTCAATAGCTAGGGCCCAAAGACAGGACAGAAATCTCAACCAACCACAACAGCCAATATAAGGTTCAGCAACTTTCTGAAAACTAGGGTTAATGAGAAGACAGGAGACTGACTGCATCTGCAAAGAAATTAAAAGCGTAAGAGTCTTGCACCTTCTAGCTTTCAAAAGCAGGTATCATTCCTCAGTGACCAGTTTCATCTCTACATCCTGACACAAATCCAGTCTATGTCAGTATTTAAGATACTAGCTTTAATTAGAATGAGTTGTAACCGGCCTTTAGTTATCTTTTTCTGTGAGTTTCTTCAGAATTAGAAGGCTTGACATGCAAGGTATTAGGCTAGAACCAAAATATCCAGGATAGGTTTCTTAAATATCAAAGAAACTGCAGGGTGTTATGAACAGGACAGAAAGCATCCTCTCCAGAACAATGTAACAGTGATTCCAAACACAATTGGCACTGTTTGCTCATTTTATTCCCTGTAAAAGAGGCACTGGGCTTGGCCTATGCCTCCTTTAAGTGTTAAAAAATTCCTAATAAGCAAATATATTAATACCACATGAAGAAAAAAAATATTTTCTGAGAACTCATATAAGGACATAATTTCTGATGCAAATAAAAGAAATGTTGTTATGGCTTTGTTGATGCCACTCCCACACTCAGAAGACTGATCCCACTGAAACTTACTTTGCATCCCTGTTTGTCAAAGATGACATCTGGGAAACCTGCACTCTTTCTATGAAGCAACAGCAAAATTAATCCCTTGCATCAATAACCATTACAAAAGCAGCCCAAAGGAAGTCAGTAGGGCAAAACCTACTTTGTACATAAAAGAGCAGTTCCGTTCAGACCACGCACAAAAGGTACAATCCCCTGACCCCTACGAACAGCAGGAAACAGGTTCTGCACTAGCACTGGAGAAAGCCATGAACACACAGGGCTCCAGTGCAGTTCCCTCCATCTGCTCCTCCGTGAAAGACAGGAGAGCAGACTACTTATGTGGGAAGCAACAGAAAATCAGATGACCAAGTACAACTAGTATATGGACTTCTATTTTCATATAAAATGTATCCACTGCTTACTGATTTAAGTATCTTCCTTCTGAAAGAAGGAAAACACCTTTCAAAAAAGTTGTGAAACCGGAATGTTGTGACAAGAAAGAAGCAATGAGAGTTGAAGAGCGAGAAAGGCAGCAGCAGCAATGCTCCAGTCTGGATCCAGGGAGATGTAAGAAAACTGCTGTGACGCTGAACTCCTCCCCTGCACCCCAAATACTTTACTGTCTCACTTCTTGACTGCTATAGGCAAGCTGCAGTTCAAAGTTAGAAGTCCAGACATCCCTGGTAAATACAAAGATTTTACGCCAGAAGTTTACATTTGAAAGATCACGTTAAAAATAAAATTTGCATAAAATCAAAGTATTTCAATGCTTACACTTAGCCCTAAAAGAATAAAAACAAAGAGAAATAACGGTACAGAAACTGTAACACTTAGCTGTAAATGCTTTGCCAGCTATTGTTAAACACACTAGATTAATTCCAAGATAATAAAAAAACCTACCACCTCATATACCTGCAATACTAACAACTTGAGAGTGGCAGTTAATTCCTTCCTATTCCAGAGCCAATACATTATTCCCATTTAAAGAACTGACACCTTAACAAGCTTTTAAATTTGCACAACGTAGATTCAGTAATACATAATTCAGTAATCCAGCCATGTTCCTCAGAAATAACCCAGCCTAATTTAAGAAATGCGTACTCCTCTCAAATACTGCATGAAGCAGTAGTAATTCTAGGCAAAAAAGATCTAGTTTCAAGGTAGCTTTTAGTATCAGAACAGTCTTTCAACCCCAGATGCACACAACACAACATGATGTTAATGTCAGGGATGGCACCACTGACATCTACAATACAGTCCCACATTACACCTTCCACTCAGGCCTGCTGCTTCTTCCCTCACCTCCCCATCTCCTGTTACAAAGACAGGTTCTAGTACCTGTAAAGCCTCATTTTTCAGTGTTGGGTACGACCCCATCTAAGTTCCTACCAAAAGTAATGGAAATGAACTGACTTGATTAGCATGGGAGATCAGTCTGCCCCAGGATAGAAATGGTTGCATCAGACAGAGAATCTGCACCCTTTGAAGATGGTGGAAAGAAAGTGTGTGATGGCACCCATACCACAGTAGTCCCCATGTGAGGGAAAAGTTCCCCAAGGACACCTTAGCACACCACCGTGATCAGATCTCCAGGAACAGAAGAAAAACATAATTCAGAGGTTTCTGCAACTCCGTTGAGACCTCTTCCTCAATCTCGCTGACATTTTATCAAGAAATCTTTGAAGGTATGGCAAAACCTTGTGGTGTCATGATGTGGCATCAGGAAAAATTCAGTAGTGTCCGTCACTACCACCTTTCTAGCATCAGACACCCCTGGAAACTCAGGCCATTTCAATGAAATTTTGTGGTTTGCAGACATTCTGACTTTGAATGTCGCTTTTTTTTTTGTTTGGTGTTGAAAAATTATTTCAAATGTCCAGGGTATGGTGCAAAACACTTGTCCTGCCTTGGTACAGAAGAGCCCAATAAGTGCACATTCACATAGCAAGTACTACCAATATGCAGTGCTGATGCCAATCAACTAATGAGATTTAAAACTTAAACCTTAACCACTTTTTTAACTTCCAAAGATGCAGGAACAAGTGTTCAATTTTGTTCCAGATTTTTCTCTTATGAAAAATGAGACTCAATACATTTATAAATTTCACAAGATCACTTTTTTCCACTTGAGAAAGGTATTGAAGAAATATGTTAAAATTAACAATAAACTTTATAGCAAACCAACTTGACAGCTTACTTTTTAAAATAATTAAGCAAATGTATTCATTCCAAGTTAAAGAAATAGCTTCCCTTAAAAACAATAAATATATTCACTTGGTCTCTGTACTTGTAATAATAAAGAAATTAACCTTTCCAAATTAAAATGTCTTCAGACACCCATTATTATAAACCCTCTCTACTGTATGCCTGGAACTAATATACACACCATCATCCTTTCCATGATTTCTGTCAGGCTACTCACTTACCTTACGTTAAGCCTCATAACAAGGCCTCACATGACGGAAAACCGCACACACAGAGGACAACAATCCTGCATATTTGCAGTGAGTGTGGGACCTCCTGGAAGTGTTGAATTTAATGTGTATGCATAGAATCAGATTACCATGCACACACAGCAGACTAGCGCACGGGAGCAGTTAGACAGAAAAGACAATGAGAAACTCCACAGTATGACGTAACTACTCCAGGTAAAAACACATAAAGTAGCTCCTTGGTTTATGCAAGACAAAATACACACACATCAAGTTTATTTTGATGTCTTTCAGACTAGAAAAATCATCTTCCCAAGCAAAACACTTCAAAAAAAAATTTCTTATTTCATATTGCATCATACAGGATCAGAACAGTCAGAAAAAAATAAAGGAAAGAAGGGATGGACCACTCAGTAGGTACTGCAGCAGAACGAGAACAGCACCAAGTACTACAAGAGTATTTTATTCTGGATAAGTAGCAAAAAGTGCTTCTTTGAACCATAGTGAAGTTCTCATAGCTAAATGGCAATTTCATAGGAACGTTCAAGGTACTTTAGCAGCAGGTCCACCAGCAATCTGGCAAACATGAAAATTTTATTTAATAACAAGACAAGGCCATGATCATATCTATACTACAGATGTTCACTATCACAATTGCACAAGTCAAAAATGTTAAGGGGTACAATCCCTAATCAACAGCACTGTGCTGGCATAAGTGCCTCATATTGGTGTAATTACACCTGCAAAACTGTACTTTTACCTGTACGAGTCATTCTGTTTGCAGGGTGGGGTAGCAGGTGCACACCATCCTGGTGCAGTGAAGTTTTATCAGTGTGGCTGCACATATAATAAGAAAGCTCTATCAACACGCTTGTGCAGGCCCTTCCAAGTACAGAAGTAGTTTATCTCAGGAGGAAGCAAGAAAGTTCACTCAAATTCCTTGAATGAAAACAGTTAAATTAGCAAATGGATTGAAAGATATTTGCGTACACGAGAGCTTTTGCCAGCACAGCTCACTCTGTTAGCAGCTGGGGAAAGAACTGTCACTGACAACTGTACTGAACAAACTTCAGTAAAGGTCAAACTTTAACATAAGGCACTTGTACTATGCACATCCTCCAACCTGCAGATCCACAATTGTGTTTGATAAACAAAATTCATATTCAATTTAGTGTTTTCTGCATCTGAGAAAACATTAAATTTTCTTTCTTCTTAAAATTGGTTATTATATACATGTCATCGGTATTTTCTAGTCCAGAGCTTCATGGGTGCCTAAAAGCCTAGGTAGATACACTCTACTGGCTTACTAAGAGACCGACATTTGGCTTTTTTATTCACATTCTTCTGCAAAAGCTAATCCCGTATCTGCCCTAATAATTAAAATTTACCCAAAGCCAACAAAAGAAAATTGAATTTTTTGGTCAGGTCTACTTCTGCCTTCAGGGTCTGAACAGTATGAGCAAAAATGAGATAGCAAATAGATTTTGCTCATTAAGGAAAGCTGTGAGCAGAATCACAAGCACTGTAGATAGCTCTGCTTTTTTCTTTTCCCCTTTTCTACAGATTAAGAAAAAAAGAAGGCAGATTTCTGTGGTCAAAAGCTTAGATTAAAAAACAAACATAAGCATCTCTGTACAAGAAACCTTCTAAAGGTCCCAGTACAAGCGAGTTTCACAAGCCATGGTCCCAAGTTTAGGCAACAGAAATATCAATTACAAACTTTGTTTGTCATTGCGTATTGCTCAATATACAGTTATCTTTACCATTCCTTTTCCATCACCTTCAACAAAAATATTTTACAAATTCTTATTTGCCTAACATTCAATTTCTGCTACTGAACTTGACCTCTTCAGCAGCACTGAAAATACATTTTCAGCAACCGCGCAGGAAACAACACACTTTGGAAAGGTGATTCACACAACCTGGCGAAGCTCCGCTGAAGTACCAAAGAAATTAAGTACCAAAGAAATTAGCCGTTTATCATGGCTGTTAGGAACGCTAAGCTGTTAACTGAACAGCAACAGTTACTTCGGGCTAAGTCTGAGAACCTTACAGTTTAACTCTTCAACATCCCAAAGCTTGTTTATTTTTAAACATACAAGATTACAATTCTACAAACTGTCAAATTTCTGCTTGGATACTTACACCGTACTTAAAAATGCCTCTTCTCAAACAGTTATACACAGACTAGTAAACTTGTACAGGCTTTTTGTCAAGTTGGCGTTGTAACAGTGTATGAACTAGTTACACATCCTAAACGACTGCATGTAAAAAAAGTTAGTTGTACATTATAATTAAACTATCTGTATCCTCCGGCATGTCTAGTTACTGTTGTCAGTCAAACTGTGTATACAGAAATGGACCCAGAACAACTACAAGGTTATAATTTCTGACCTTATCATCACAGTTGTTGAAGAAAAAAAAAAAATCTTGTTATTACATTTTTCCCCTTATTTCATTTGTAAAAAGTGAGCCAAAAATATAACATCTGAAACCAGCCATCATTTTCATTCTTATTCCATCAAAAAGGCTTCATAAAATTAAGTAAAACAGAAATTAATTTCTCCTTCAGAATTTAGTGAAACATAGTAATTACAGCATACTGATTATGTTATTAAAAATGCAGTAAACACAGTTCAGTTCCCAATTTTGGTTAGGGTTTACTGTGAGAACACATATAAAGGACATTTAATCTTTGTGTCTTAGCTCCCTAACTGGAAATTTAAGATTTTTCTTAACCTCAAAGTCTACTAATGCTCTTGAGACTACGACCATTAAGAACTGTGAAGTATTCTTTTATTTCAGAAGTTGTATTAGTTAAAAGCTTAATAGCATGACCCTGAAAGTGTTAACTGACAGTTGACTGAAGGATCTCCTAGGGAGGAGGCTTGACAGCACACAAAAAAGCAACCAGTTCTTGTGTAAACTAGACAAATCTTACTTATATTAAAATCCTCTCCTTAAATCTCCTACCACTGTCCTACTACTTGTAGCACTACAGACACTAGGCAGAGGAAGTGCACCAGAGAATAAAACTAGTGCAGATAGACACTACCAATTCTGTCAACTAAAAACCATCTAGTCTTACGCTTGCTGTGTGCAGTCCCTTCTTCCATTTTTATGTTAAATTTTATAAACTCTCAGCCTAACCCCTATAATCCTTGCCCCTCCTCTCCCCACTTAATATTTTTAGCTGAAATTTCAGGCTGTACAGAATTAAAATCCCACAGTTGTAAGTTACGATTATAAAGACAATTACTATCTTAAACTGGAAACAAATAACATAATCTACTGCCAGAAAATCTTAGTAATGGAGCAGGATTAAGTAGAACAAACATTGCCTTTTGATGAGTCCACTAGACACGGAAAAATATGCATTCAATTTTATTTACTACTCTGGACTCACACAATTCTATTAGCATTGCTTTGGGAGTTCAGGCTTTGTTGTTTTTTCTTTTTTTAAACCCAAAAGACATCTCTTAGTTATATAAAAAGCACCCTCTGAAGCAATGTGTAAATTATATGTATTATTTTATATTTGAACATTTAAAAATCTATAAATATTTCATAGTGAACATACATTTGCAGCAGAGCAAAAATTTGCATACTAATAGAAATCAACTAAAATATTCCCTAAAAAAAACGCCCAAACACCACAAACTTTGTAAAAAAAAAAAGCCATTATTTAAATGCTAGTCTTGAAATCAACAATTACTCGATTTTCAAATCGCTGCAGTCATGCGGTCTCAAAGTAGGCTGAAGGCTAACATGAGCCTTTACTCCTCAACCAAAGTGCATTAAAAAACCTTGATGGTTCCAGAAACATATTGCACAAAGGGGAAAAAAAAATAATCTAAAATCTAACTGAACACCTATTTTGAGTGTACTTCTACATTCATTCCTATAGAAAGTTCCAAATGTCAAAGAAGGATAACAAGCAGCTGGCATACATAAAAGTGGAGCAGAACCCAAAATATCTATTACAATTAACACAGTATATGCTACACTTGTACAGTAACTACACATTATCATTTTTCATTGACCAGCAATTAAATTGCCTAAACAGCTAGTAAATTTTGTTTGTAGAAGTAGCAACAAGACAGTTGAAGCTAAACTAATTCAATTTACTACTTACAAGAAAAATATGTAAAACAGAAAGATAAAAAAGCAAACAGGGGAAAAGTTCTCATAAAATAAAGCAAAATACAGTTGAATATCAGCTGCCAAAGAATTTACTTAAACAAGGCTGTAATGATTAAGTACTCAAAAGAGCTATTCCTGCACAAATTCTCAAATAGATTATCTGGGGGAAAAAAAATTAACCAGGGAAATTAGGAATGCTATATACATCCTTTTGAGTTAAATGAAAGGAATCTGCATTTTTTGTCTCCCTGAAGTTCCTAGAAGGAAAATATGAAAGCCCATGCAAGAAAAACAGTATGTTACACTGTTTTGATTTACTGAACATACAAACAGCAGGGGAGTGTAACACACATACATTTTGTAATACGTTAAAACGATTGTAACGTTCTTACCAAGTTAAAAATGACAAGTTACAACGGTAAGATTTTCTTAACCCACTACTAAACTACAGCTATCACTTGGAGGTATAAACTGAAAACTACTTAAGTGTAGGAAACAAAATTTGGTCACCATCAAAGAATGGCTTTTGCAAGCCAAATAAGCAGCTCCAAACTACCACCACCTCCAAGAGACAGTATTGAAGTACATTAGTGCAATGGATGGGGAATAGTTATTGACAGGGAATTTACTGAATATTTAAAGCCAGCCAACAATTACTACTGTCTAAAAATTCAACCCCTCCTCTCTTCCCCTACAAGAAAGTCACCAGAACATCATACAGTTCAACTTTTCTCGTTTAACTCACCAATAAGGAGATCACCTCCACCGCCCTGAGAATATAAATGTCACCTGAAAGCAGGTAAGTTTTAGTCCCACCCTCGGACGACCCCCAGCCCCGGAATAAGTTTTCGGTTGGGTTCCTGGAGTTCCCAGCGGCGAAGAGCGCTACCCCCGCACCCAGCCACCCTCCAGGGCCGCGGCGGAGAACCCCTTCGTCGGGTACCAGGGCAACGGTGAAAGTGAACGAGAAAGGCGGTTAAAGTCGGTCGTGACGTCACGGAGAAGCTTGCCGCCGTCAGCTTGCTTATGACGTCGATCGCCTCAGAGCACAACCGTCCTCTCCTTTCCCCCCCAACATGGAGGAGCCCGCCTTCTAGCCCGCTCCGCCCGGGGAGGGCGTCCTCTCCGCTCCGGCCCAACCACGTTATGAG
>NW_009635763.1:0-90929 GCF_000690535.1 Cariama cristata | reverse complement strand
CCTACTCTGATTTGATTGATAATAAATTGGACTAATTTCCCCAAGTTGAGTCCGTTTTGCCCGTGATGGTAATTGGTGAGTGATCTCCCCCTGTCCTTATCTTGACCCAGGAGCATTTTGTTGTATTTTCTCTCCCTTGTCCAGCTGAGGAGGGGAGAGAGCAGCTGGGTGGGCACCTGACTAGGGTCAACCCACTACAAAAGGGAAAAGTCCATAACTGTCCAGTGATCTTCTCTGTTGCAGGTATTATTTTCAATTAAACACCACTATCTTACAGCGCTAGCTATAGCTGATCTAAATATGCACATTATGAGTAGTGTTGAACCTGTTATGAGCAAGTTGGGCACCTCTGAGACTTCTCCATGCTGCATGTTGCCCCTTGAGCTGCAGGAGCACTGGAGAAGGTGACGAAAGCTCTACCTGAACTGCAGTCAGAAGACTTCTGTAAGCAAGGTCCTTATCTCCAGCCTGGTACGTAGAAGGAGAGCTCAGGTGATACAGGACCAGCTCAGGGTGTGCTGGGCTGATGCGATGCAGAGGTAGCTGTTCTTGCTGGGGCGATGCAGTGATTCATCTTCAGCCTTGCTTTTTGCTAGATCAGGTGTCACAGCCCAATCACACATAATCACCTTATTGCTCACCTTTTAAGATGTAACATGGTAGTTATATTAGAACACAGAACCAGCTTATTAGTTAAGGATAAGAAATTTTAATGTCCTTAAAGTCAGATAAGCCATGCTGGACATAAGTCAGACAAAAATTCAAGATGACAGCATGGAGAATTTGGAACGGTACTTACCATGTTCTTAGGACTTCAGTACTTTCATAACTTTCAGTACTATTGCTAATATAAAAATGACTTGAGAATATCTCCAATTTATTTCTTGTCTATTAGTTAAGGAATCTTAAATATTGTTTCAGAAGAATACTTGTATTAATCATAATGATTCTGATTTACTTTTAAAGTATAGATTTAATTTGCTTGCATTTTATTATATCAAATGATTATAGCATTTTCTGATGTGATGGTAGTTTTTTTTTTATTTGAAATCATACTTCATTATGATGAAATTAAACAAACTGTTTAAGAAATAAACATACTAGAGAATACATAGTACTGGAGTTAGGCTTCACTAATGACTAATTTCAGTGAGGAGACAGGTGTGTTATAGGGTGCATCAGCAGCACTTAGGGCATGAACGCTAATCAGCCAGGTGTAATGGACTGTACAAAGCTTATAAGCATTTTTAGGTTTGCCAGAAATTACTAAAAGCAAGGGACAAACTGCATTTCTAAGTGCGTGCAGATGTGAAGCTTGGCTAACACAACTGTTTGTAACGTTCATCTGTGGTATTTTCTTGGCAAAGAAAATGAGCATTCAGAAAGCATGACCTGAGCAGATCAGTAGACATGCTAACAATGCTCAAAGGAAGAAACCTTGGAACACTGAAAATATCTCATAAAAAAGCTCTCTTTGAGCAGCGCGCATAAGTAAGTTGAAGTGGTGAGTTTTTTACTCTCTAAATAATTTTCAACATTTAGCTTTTTATTGACTTCTAGATTTAAATAGGTATTTTGACTCATCCTGTTAAATCTTTACACAGGTTCCAGGAACATCTAATTCTTTTTCAGTCCTGCCTTTCTTGTGGAGAAGTAATTTACATTTTTGTGTATTGACTGTACTGAACGCACATGATATTATATTACAGAATGAAGCAGCAGTCAAAAAAAAAAAAAAGAGTCAAACACTTTAGTTTCTGGACCGCAATTCTTCTGATTTCATTTTGTCCTTCCTTTAGCATTAAGCTTTCTGAGGCTGAATTAATTAACTAGCAAGTACAGCCCTAGGATGCTGTCCAGTTGGACGTACTCATTGGGCATATTTTCATACTGCATATGTAGGAATATCTGTAATTCACAATATCTGTTCTGGCAGTATTGTCAGTAGTCATACATATGATGTCATACTGTTCAGCACTGGCAAAGAAATAGAAAATGAAGGGAAATAATGTGACATCTTTAGAGTTTAAAGAGATACTCCAAGAGATACTCCATTAAATTGAGTTTCCCCTAAGCAATTAAGTTACTTCTGCTCATAAAGAATAAGCATTGCATGCTTTCCATTAGCTTACGTTGTTGAATACTGTCTCTCTAGCTCTTGTTCTTCTCTGCCAACTCTACATTTCATTAACTACCAGAAATGGTTCCATCTTTGTCTCAAAGACCTTCTGGGAACTAGACCATCTCTGCAGGAATTCTGTAGGTTCCTGCTTAGACTTCTCAGCATAATGGAGTCTTTGGTCTGAGTGACACCTTTCACTTCATTAACTTGAACACTAATAACCATAGTATAGATAGCTTTGTTTATGTGAGCCTCCAGATGAACTATTTTCACACTCATTGCAGCGATACCCTGGTTATTTACATGGGAGCAAATAGGTCATCCGTAAAAGGTGGACATGTATTCTTCCTGAGTATAATGATATCATTAAATTGTATCTAATTATAATGTAGATGTATGTTTTTCTCCTTGCTGAATGCATTCAGAATCTCTACCAGTTGTTGTATATGTGCCTTTTTTCAGAGTAAAATTTTTAAATGTTTGTCTGAATCTATTACATAGATTCTTTTGCTTAGGCCTTAGCTATGAATAATCTAAAGAGACTCTAATTTTTACAAAGAAGAGTTGGATGTTTCTGAAGTCTCTTAATTTTTTTATTATAATATGAGAACTATTGTCTATGATATTATTGCTCTGTCCCAGAGTAATAATAATTCTGTTGTTTTTGTTTTGTAGAATCTGTGTACATTTACTTAACGTTTGGATCTTGCACATTTCTGACACAGTGTTGGTGTATATTAATATATATATTAATAAAAATTAGCACAGTACTTTGGCTTTCTTGGAGAAAATCTGCCAAAAGCCTAGAAGATTAAGAAAAAAGAAATATATTTCAAAAAGAGAAAAGATTTGTATAGCAAAGTTAGTGTATGTTAGCACAAGAAGTGCAGATTATTTAATCTGTCTTTATAGTACCTTTACAGCAAATCTTGCAATAAAATTTTGCTCACAGATGAGGGGAGAAAATCAATTTCCTCTCTAGTGTGTCTCCTTTTGCACTGCTCCTTCTTATTCCTCCAAAGAAAAAGAAACATGATAGTGGACCAGGAACATGGTCACAGGAATTGCATCATCCCTTAGGGGAGCCATTTGGAAGAGTCTTCAATCAACAGAACCAAACATAAAGAAAAATATTGTAGAATAATCTCAGGGATATTTCACTCAATTGAGACTAAACAGAATTTATGGCTCTCTCCCTACTGGAGGTATTTCAAAGCAATAGTCTTAGTTACTCAGGGAGTTACTCTGCTTCTACCTCCTTTAAAAAAAAAAAACAAAACACAAAACAAAACAAAAAAAACCAAAAAACCCCCCAAAAAACCCCCCAAAAAAACAAAAAACAAACCCCAACCCTCAGAAAAACAAACCAGAAAACAACAGGTAAGATTTCTGCCCATCAATGGTATTTATAAACCAAGAACAGTTGTGTTCCACAACTGTCACTGTGGAAAAAAATATGCGCCCATGAGCATGAGGCTTACTTTTTAACATCTCCATTAAAGTTTGGAGAGGAAATCAAGCACCACATTATTTGCCCTCACAAATAACACCATAGGGTTAAAAATGAAAATGACTGATGCAATACTGTTAAGAAATGAGAACCAGACAAGAAGAAGTGTAATTGAGCTAAATGATAAATTATGACAAAATACAGAATTAAAAAGATAACTTTCAACAGGGCAAGGACTGATACAATTAAAATTAGAGCTCTATCATATGACCTGTCTTTCAGCGCACTTTATTTACTCCCTGTCATATCAATTATAGTTGGTTAGTTTTTTGAGTTTACTTGGGTTTGTTTTGTTTTGTTTTTAACCAACTAGTATTAATCTAAGGTATCTAAGAAGATTCACAGGTGTTGGTTTTTTTTGTCTTCTCTGTCTCCTT
Organism: Cariama cristata; assembly: GCF_000690535.1. Lineage (NCBI taxonomy): Eukaryota > Metazoa > Chordata > Aves > Cariamiformes > Cariamidae > Cariama > Cariama cristata. Next base: position 86,920 of record NW_009635763.1, on the reverse strand, counting down.
TTTCAAGTCTGTGTCCAAACACCACTTCTAGTTCTGCCTCACCAGGGCACTCTCTGCTTTTTCTTAGTTCTGTAACTTCCAGGTTGTAACCTTTGGTATATATTCATAAGATCAAGACTCACAAAATCATGAAGGTGGTGGATAAGGTGAATGCTGAATTGTTATTTACTGCCCAAGAACTTGGGTGTAGTTGCTGGAAACTAAGAAGAGATTGATTTAAAACTCATGGGAAAAGGTATTTCTCTAAACAACAGATTGTGAGCTGCTTGACTTTATTTCCACGGAGGTTATGAAGGCAGATATTATCAGTAGGTTCAAAAAAGGATTAAACAGTTTTATGAGGAGCATGTTTGTAACCAGTCATTAATAAGAATAAGCAGGGATTTAACTTCTAACTTCCCTGCTACGGCAGTTGTGGGTGCTGGGGGAATACACGGGGCCAGGTTTATGCAGGCTCTGCAAGCAGCATCTGGAGAGGACAGTGGGCTTGGTGGCCCATGAGCCTGACTCTGGAGGACATACCTCATGTTTTTAGTACAACTGATGTTTCCATCTTAACTTTTCCAGTGGCAGAATGACTGTTCTAATTATTTTTCAATGGTTTCCTGAACCTTTCTTCACTATCCAAACAAACTATAACACACCAACTTTATCTTGTAATACACAATTGCTTATTATTTTAACTTTATTAAATATTTTTAAAGCCCATTTAAATCATTACCTCATTCTCTCCTTTTTTTCAACAATACTATGTGTCTTGGAGAAGGCTGATAGCACGTAGGTACAGTTTTCTCTAATTTACCAATTTTACTTATCTTTACATCCCAGGGTACACTGTAACATTAGGAAAAACGTTGGATATTTTCCAGTATGGTAGCTGACTGTAATGTGAGATTACTCACTTTTTTTTTTTAAACAACTTGACCAATTCATTCTTAGATTCTTTCAGAATTATTGAATGAATACCATCTGGTCTGGGTGCCTAGCCAGGGGGGAGAGGACAGACCCTACAGCCGATGCCTTGTTACTGGGTCCCGGTACCTGCAACGATCACTGCTGATTTCACTGGGGCTCATCTGTGGTTTTGTTTAGGCAAACAGCAGTAACTGGTGTTTGTTACCTGGAATTAGTAAGTACTAACTGGAAATTTCTCCTGCATCCCATGCCGTGAGCTCCACGTTCTTACTTTTCTTGCAAGTTTCTGGGGTAATGCATCCCTTGCACAAAGACTTTCTCACGGCTCCCAAACCGGAGAGTCAGCACAAACCAAAGCAAAAGCTGCCCCGTGGAACATGTCCGTCACATCCCTGCTTAGGCCAATATTTGGATATCTGAATTTTTTGCTATAGCTTTATTTAGAAAAATACTCGGTTATCAAGACCAAACTAATAGAAAACATCTTTATTGCATATTGAAGTTCTGGCACAATTTGAAGACATTTGAAGACATTGTTTACACTTATTTGCTCTTTCTTCATATCTTTATAATAGAGAAAAGCTGCAGGTGGCTTTTTTTTTTTCCTTCTTTTTGGAGGGGAAGGAGTGTTTGGGAAATAGGGAAGGGGTAAAACGATGTTTTAGTCCTTCAGAGTCTTTAACGTGAAGAAACAAAAGTGTTCCAAAAGGACTTGCTTACAGCTGCAGAACATGTCACAGAGTAAACCCACCTTCATTAAATGGGTGAGAAAGAATTCTAATTGTTTTGAAGTTCTTATGATCGGTCTGCATATGCTTCATTGTAATGTGATACTAAAGTGCCTCAATTATGATTTGTATATTTTGGTGCCGGAAGGTTTTTTTCTTATGCTAAATTATTAAGTTCTGTCAGCTGCTGGGCTGTCATATAGAGATACAGTAAATCACATTATATTTTGTCATGGATTACACAGAGCAATAAATTTGGGAACAGAGATCAAAGTAGTTTCACAATCACATCTGAGTGTAGGAGGGGTGTTTAACTTGTAGAAAATCTGATTTAGGTGAAACTGTTGCAGTTCTTGTGTGAATTTGAAATGAATTTGGGTGTTTGCTTGAAAATGAATAAGGTACAAATCCCCAAAAGAGTTCTCCTGTATTTAGTTCAGAGGAGTTAATTCTGACCTACAGCTGCAGGATGGAGAACGGATAAATAATTAAACATTGGGAATGTTAAGAGTCTCGCAATGTCTTATTTATGTTTTTAATTGCTTTCATGATTGAGCAATATATCCCATTCTCTTTTTAATTGGGACTTTGCTGGACTTGCGCATAGTTAGTCATGGGTACAGTAATGCTTTCTGGCTCCGTGAAGTTGTCGTTCTTTTTGGGAAGCTTTGTTGTGTTTAAAACTACAAAAAGTAATCCCGCATAATCTTGCTAAGGAACACTGATTACTTCAGATCATAGATTTGCTAGGGGATTTTGTTGTATTTTCAATGTTTGTCTTTCCAACTGGAGAAGCTTAACTTTTGTTGGGCTCTCATCTAATGATATAACTTAGTAATCCCGAGTTAACTTAGTAATACTGAGTCTGTCCTTTTGTTTCCAGTTTTCCTTCTATTTAATAAAAAAAGGTTCTACCTCAAAATGATACATACGTAGGATTTTTTCTAGTCATTGTCGTCTTAACGCTTGCTTGTTATTGCCACAAAATTCAACTTAAAACAGCAATGGAGAATCCAAAAAAATCAAAATTGCAATTCTTATCCCTTTATAGTCCTTTCAGGAACCTTATACTCTCTCCTTGGCAGAAGTCAAGGCATGTAAACGTAGCTGATATATAATGATAAAGTGCATGGCTCTCGGACATCTCCAATTTCTGAAAGAATCGTGTGTTGTAAAGCTCATGTTAAGTAGTCTTTAGCTGAGTCAAATCACGGATCAGTGTCACATCTTGGTACTGTTGCCTTCTATTTGTGGAGGAAACTTTAGCTTTGACTTGCATCTTCAAAGATGTTTAGCAGCCTATCCCTTCGTGATTTTACTGGCTGTCAGCTGTTTGGGTACCAAAAACATCTGGGCCTGAGTGATACCAGCTATTCTGTAAACTTCTTTATATTAGAGTGGGAGAGAGAGACAGAGTGCACATGAGCAAGTGAGGTGCCTGTGTAGCAGAGGTGCCCAGTTTTTCTGATGAATAAAGGCAGCTTGTAAAAGCTCAAATAATTCCCATTAGGTGGATGTTTTATTTGTTAAGGCTCTAGAAGAGAAAATGCCACCACTTTTGATATAATGTCTTAAATCCACTTCAAATAACCATCTTAATTAGTTGGACAGAGCAGAAGAAAACCAGGAAATAATAAAAAACATAATCCAGGAATGTATTTGTGCCGTACCAGATTTAGGCACGTAGCTGCGCGAAAACTAGGCTTCAGTACCCGAATGTGGAGAGTGTTGCAGTCTCAACATCTTCATTAGGCTTACTCAGTTCATCTTATTTGAGTGTTGAGCGAAAAGGAATTGTGCTGTAATGTAAAAGCCACCTGCCTCCGAACTGTTTTGGCAAAATGTCACAGTACATATTCAGATTAAACTATAATTCGCCGTCTGTCATTTAAATGCCTGATGTGTGTATCAGTACTATCTTGTATAAAGTATAGTTAAGGTATTGAACAACTTCATATGGCAAACCTAGACTATTAATCTGGTTTTAAAACTTTGTATTGTATACGAGGCTTGTATTTTAGGCCAAATTGTGCAGTTGGTTTTAAATAAGGTGCCAGGTTCACTGCAATATTGAATAGAAATCAGTATTAGTGATGCTGGGAAATACTTAGATGCTCAGTAAGTCCATTTAGATGAAGCTACTAATTGCCTACTAGTGTGAGGATGGTATAACTTTGTCATCAGACACCACGCAGTTGGAGTCTCGAAGAATTTTTGGAAGAGTTAGATGTCTGTATTTAATTTCTCTACATAATTTCCAAACTATTAGAAATATACTGTTGGTTTAAATGAAAAGACTGGATATCAGACTTTTCTGAGACACAAATTGCACAAGCAGTTTTTCAGTAGGCCCCCGTTAAGCCCAGAATTGCAATATACTGCAGAAAGGCAATTCTCCAAACAGGTAGTTTCAAATTCATTTCTATTCATTCTTGTTTTTTTCCTAATGAAAAGTACTTAGCACATGAATGAGAGGGTTTTTTTCTCCTAAAGATGTATGTTTAAAGAAAAGAAAAAAAAATAAATTATAGACCTACAAAAGTAGAATGTAAAATAGAGTATTAATAGGATTTTGGGATTTCTATCATTCATTTTCAAAACCCTTGAAGTCATTTGGTACTTGACTAATTATTCTGTTAACATCATTTTGGATATTGAACTATTTTTAATGGTCTTTTGGGTGGCTCAAGTTACATACTTGAACAGGTATGCTATTTTCACTGTTACACAGAGATTCAGCTTTCCATTTGTATCTAATTGGTGGGGAGAGCAGTAGAAAGAGCAAGAGTATTGGCACAGGAGGTCACCCACTGTCGGTATTAGAGGCACATGAGGAAAATACATGTTGCAGGCTTTGAGATCAAAATGAAATTTTTTGTGTACAATCAGATGAACTTAAAAGGTGATCTGCTAACCTCTGAAGTTTAAACAGATACTGTACAGAGTGTTTTAACATACTTAAAAACAAAAATTGCAACAGTTAGCCATTCTGAAGGTCATTTTCTTTTGACATCTGTCAAATTACACAATCTTGAATTTTGGTACAAAGCATAATGCTGTCAAACTTAAATAGAAATATTCCAGAATGTGGAGTGGTGTGTTGTTTTTTAAGGTAAATGGGCCCCATTTACATTAGTTCTTTGATGTTAAATTCTTTGCTGCACATCAGAGAACAGTTGCTTCTTCCCTGGAGCAAGTTTTCTTTCTTCTCCTTCCCCCATCCTTTGATTTTTTCCTCCTTTTTTTTTTTTTTGGTGTGTGCTTACACTTTTATCTAACTAATTATGGAGGATAAGCTTATGTATGGCCATCGCTTAGCTAGTTGCAGGCATTTTGAAAAATTATTCTTTCATAGCTAGTACCCTAAATAGATTTCTTAAATCTGCTTTTATATTAGTGAATATGAATGTGTATATATAACGTTCTAGTTTGACAGTTATGTTTGTGGGGGTTTTGTTGTTTGTTTATGTATTGGGGAGATTGAAATCAAATTGGAACCCTACTGAATCAGTCACAAAACTGTAATTCATGTGTAGATGAGCAGGACTTCACTATGCATCCTTAACTCTTACAGATCTATCTGCATTGGGATTGCAGGAATAAGTTTTCCTATTAATTTTGCAGCATAATTGAAATCTGACTTTCCATCTGAAAATTCCAAAATCACCATTCCAAAGCTGGAAGATGTATAATCATAGAATCGTTTAGGTTGGAAAAGACCTTTAAGATCATTGAGTCCAACCATAAACCTAACACTGCCAAGTCCACCACTAACCCATGTCCCTATGCACAGATTTGTGCTGTTCCAGAAAATTCTTAACAGCTGCATTTTTGAAACACATTCACGATGTTCCCAATGCCTTCATGGATTTTGATGGAGGATGAAGTTGTCCATGTGCCTGCCAACCCCATAGTGCAGCTAGAGCTACTGTTGACACTGGAGGTGGCCATACCGGTGAGCAGCCTCCAGCGCTGTTTAGGGCGTGCGTTCCACCCAGTGAAACTAGAACTAAAAGTTCCCTCTGATACATCCTGTGCCTTAAACATAGCATATAAAAACTTTGTAATTAGGATAGGACACAGTATGCTTTTGTGGTGTAGTCCCATCGTAGATCCTTTGCTCTTTTATTCTTAGTAATGCTGTTCTATTTCATGAAAGAAAAAATGAAAACCAGACTGTGTTAGAATAGCATCCATTAATTCAGATACCACATCTGTAGTGCTAATACCATTTTTAATTTTTACGTGAAATGTTTTGTTGAAGTTGGTGCAATTTTGCTCAGCAACCACAATATGATGCTTTAAGGCTTGTTATAGAATTATAGTTGGGTTTTAAAACCAATTAACTGTAACAAGGACATAATCTTTTTAATGCAAAAGTCCTCACTCTGTAATATAAAATAACTGCATGTAAAATTGTCATAATCAGATAATGTTAGCTAAAATATGTATTAACTGTGTGAAACTAAACAGAAGTTAATTTTTGAATCAGTGGAATTCCTCTATGGCTTATCCAATTTAAACCTTTTTATTATAAAAATGGATATTACAATTGATATTTCTGACAAGTTTTTGCCAAGTGTGAATTTCAACAGCTACCTCTTGCACATGGGAAATGAGTTTAAGACCATTAACTATATTTGCAGCGCTGCCCATTGCTATAAAAAGAGTTAGACTTTAATGAATACTGGCTGACCCTCCAAATGTTCACCTTCCAGTTGGATTCTTATTCATTATGTTTCTGAAATAGCATGTAACCTGAAAGGGAGGGAATACCCTTAAAATAATACAGAAGCAGCTTATGCCTTATACAATGAAGGAGCCGAGCAGCCTGTTTTAAAGGGAGCAGCCCAGGAAGCTGCTGCTTGTGTACACCATGCTGTCTTCAACCTTCTCGTTTGTCAAGACAAATGTAATACGAATCCTCCGTGATGTTCACCGTAAGCAGCTCTGCATATTTACTTCACCGTAAGTCATTCCTTAAAAAAAAAAAAGGTAAAAAGGTGCTTTTTTTGTCTGTAGCAGTGCTATATGTGCCCCAGGGGAGTAGGTTTATGCCTCTCTAGGCTGCAAAGCAACAGCCTATAGTCAAGAGATGCTACATTCTACACTAGTTTAGTCACAGGTTTTAAAAAGGGAAAAAATTTTCTATTTCTGCAGTAAAAGACGACAGTGGAACAAAGTGTTTCTGTGCATCACCACGAATTAGATCTTTTCATCTGACCAGTGTACTATAACTTGTAGAAACTGCCTTCTGCAGAGCTTCGCTGGTGCTACCTGTGCAGTTTGTGACGATGTGTGGTATTACAGATCTAGAGAGAAAAGCTGAAGTTGACAGGTATCTATAGGTTTTAGTGCCACAGGGTTGAGATAATCAGTTTTAGACACATAGAGCCGGTCTAAATGTGCTTTTGCCATCTCCAGTGGAAGTTTTGGTAGCTCAGTACTTTTGAAAATCAGACCCCTCAAATAAGGATGTTTGGAACTGCAAGTAAATGCAAGAATTTGTGGTTTGTTGATGACTGGGAGACAACTTATAAATATTTTGCTAATTGGAATTTGGTAAAGCCATTATAAAATAAAATATTTTGATTACTGTTAAATAAACTGGTAGGATATACTTTCTTTGCCTTCAGTTAGAAATAAAACACTGAAATTCAGCATATCTTTCTTTTGGATTGCCTCTGTCATGTCTATCAGAGGTCATCCTGGTTGTTCTCAGTGTGAACAAACAAGTTCTAATTTGTTTATGGAAGTTATGAGTGGTTTTTTTATTATTTATTGGGATTTCTTCTATGGGTTCAGGAGGTTATAAAGCTGTTTCTATGAAAGATGAAGACTTTTACCCCAGGCAAGCTGAGTGAAAGCAGCTGTAATGTGATCTTCTTTGCAGTGCCTTGCTGACTACTATCTCTCCCTTTCTGGAAGTAACAGTAATTTTTACTGTTACTGTAACTTATTTTTTACTTTTTTCCCTAAAGATAAACTGGCAGTTTCAGTCACTTTATGATATGCAGTGGTGGTAAAACATAATAAGAGTGTTACCATGGGTCAGCCTGAGTACAAAGAGAAATGTAGCATGCATAGAGCTGTCTGGCATAACTGCTTCTGTGTTACTGCTCGCTCTCTATTTATCCAGCCCCACAGTATGCACTTACAGTGTTTGTGGCACACTTTAAATGATAAATGTAGAAGAAGTGGAATTTAATTTGTCTGGTGCTCCAGAATTCTTGTATATGCTGTTTTAAACCAATATGTAGTGCCGTTATCTCTATTTGTACCAAAAATAATGAAAACGTGTTCTCAAAAATTGTGCACAAATTTGGTAGTTGGTTTTGATTAACTTTTTTGGTAGATTTCTTAGTACTGACAAACAGATGAAGTATAGACCTCCATATGTTTCATAATCTTGGTATTTGAAGGGATTCAAGGTTGTAAATTGCAGTATCATGTAAACTTTAAGATTATTTTTAACTGGCTATAATATACTTATATTAAGCTGCACTATACGTAACTGCCTGGATTGTATAGGATGATTTGAGTCCTATCATGCTTGGTGGTGATTCACAAACACTCTCTGCAACTTTAAGCTCTGAAATTTATAGTCCAGTAAAATCGATAAGACTATTTGCTTGACTGAAATCCCTGGTGTTTGCAGAAATGGAGTTTCAGTCTTTCAACTGGATCCAAGTGGGGTTCAGAGGCTTTGGGGGGGCCCTCATAACTTCTGTGGTCCCCCAAAACACACGCTGGCACACCGGCAGCTGAAGGAGCACATGTTTGTGTGCTGGATGCTGTGCCGTAAAACTAAGGATGACAGATCAAAGATTAAAACATGAGGTCAGATAGATTTTGAAAACTTAATCAGCTTAAATTTGCTTCAGAACTCAACGTCGTAATATTCTGTCCCCCTAAGAAAATATTTTTCTTAGGCACCTGTCCTCAAATTTTAGAGCCAAGAACACGAGAGCACTTAGCAGTTCATCTGAGGTCAGCGTTTTGAGGCTGGGCTATCAATATAATACCATGGCACTTCACAAGAAAAATACAAATCAGAATTGTTTCCTGAAATTAAATAGAATTTATTTTTTAATTATTATTGAATTATTTCTGAAATTAAATTATTTGAGGGGAAAAAACCTTAAGAGCTATTTTTCCTTAGAGTTATAGCAATATTTGCTTATTGGATTCCAATATGAAAAAGCAGCCTTGTTTTCAGTTTGTTTTATTCTTTGAGTTGTGAAAAAAACCATGCTAGTAGAAGGAAAGAGCTCTATGTCCAAAAGCTGCCGATTGGTTCAGCTGCATGCTCAGTCGATTCCAGTGTAATCACCCCCTTTAAATAAGAAGGGACGTGCAATGGGACAAAAGGCAGTTGCAGACACCAAGCTGAGACACAAAGTTGTGTCCTCCATGTCACGTTGTACCCTGGCAGCCTGTGCCTGGGACTTTCTCCTTGCCTTTTCCATCTGTTCAGAAACGAAGTCACCCTGATAAACTCCTCTGTGTTGCCTCCTTCCTCTGCCACACACACACACGCTCACTCACTCTTTTTTTTTTTTATTTTTTAAATCCACAGAAGTCTTTATGTTTTTCTAATAATTGGCAGCAGAGGTACAATTTCTCCCCTCTTTTAAGTGATGAATACTTGGCCTGAGATCAAAGGCAAGCCCTTGCGGATTTTTGGCTGCCACAAAAGGGCGTTGGAGCTGGCACGGATCCCAGCCGCTCAGCGATAGGCATGTGGATGAGGTGCCAAGCGGAGGGGTCGGTGGCAAAGTGTCTGTACACGTTCTTCATCTGAGCTAATCTGGTTGTGTTTTGTGTGTGTTTCAGGCAAACAGCCAGCTGAAACAGACTGAAAAGGAGTATGGTCAGAAGCTGGCTAAATCCTCTCAGGTAGGTAGCGAGAAGACAGGAACCTCCGGTGAATCCATTTGATTTGGAAACTTGATGAAAAGTGTAATTACTTCTGCTCTTAAGTGTAGGTCTTGACGATCAAGAGAAGCCATAACCATTTCCCGAATCAAACATCCAGTGTCTTTCTTGCAGATTTTAACCTTTCAAGAAACACAGAGCATTAAGCTGACTAGAAAAAACGGGTGGGTTTTTTTCAGGTTCTAAACGTCATCTTTTTCATCTACTTTTTTTATCTCCTGAGGGCCCAAGAGGACTGAGTCCTCCCTCAGTCAGCGGGAAGGGAAGGTGAGGTGCCTCATCAACCAGCACATCTCCTAAAATCAGGAGTACTTGCACAACCAGGACTTACATTTCACGTTACAAGGTGGCGTTTGCCTGCACAGCCGATGGCAGGACGACAGTCCCAACTGTGCCATCTTGATGTTTGTCATTGCACCTAGCCAGTTCAGCACTTCTGCCCAAAGCAACACTTCAAAACATGTCAGTGTCCTGAAAGCAAACTGGTTTTGACGAGTTTTTGTTCTTCAGAGTAGTCCTTTGAACGTGGAAGATGAAAATGTGTGTTGAATTTACATATGTACATAAAAACAATAAGACAGGATGATTTTTAAATATTTCAGCTTTCAGTTTGATTGACAGGTAGTACTGAAGTGTGAAAAATGATGGAGATGCAACCAGAAGTTAAGCTTTTAATAAGAAAATTGCCACGAGGATATATATATGGAGGTGCCATTCTTCTCATTCCTCCCAACCACAGCAGAATGCCCGCCTTTTACTTGCAAAGTGTGTTTTCAGCAATGTAATAATAGTCTAATAATACTCTCTTAAAATCAATAAAAGCTCTACAAAAAATGGTTTAGAGGCCTATAAACTAGGCAGAAGTGATCAGTGAGACAATAACAGAAACTGTGAACTTTACTGTTTTACCAACACTTTAAAATATTTTTTAAAACTACATTTCAGCTTTTCAGCTACCTTTGAGTCTCATTCTCTGTAACACTTGTCCAAAATTGTGACAGTGAAATTTATTGGACTAGCAGTTCTTCACGCTACATTTTTTGAGACTGCATTTATCAGAATCATTGGTAAATGTTTTTACATTCTATTTCTAAAGCCTAATGTGTATTTTCTGCATGTTTATTTGCGTACAGAGAGGTTGTGGGGTATCCATCCTTGGAGATACTCAAAATCTGACTGGACATGATCCTGAGCAACCAGCTCTGCTTGACCCTGCTTTGAGCTGATCCCTTCCACCTGCACCAATTCCACGATTCTGTGATAAATCAGAGAGAAGGCTCTCACAAATGCCTTTTTAGTAACTTGTTGAGAGACTTATTTTTAAAGAAAGAAAGAACAACAAAAAAACCCTTATTTTTTTATCTTGCCATCTGAACTCGAATAGCAGAAAATCGATAAAGCTGAAAAAGTAACGTTTAATGAATGCCAGACCTTAAGGAAGAGATCCCTTTCGTTGCTAACTCTATTTTACCTTTTGTCATTGTCATTTTTATGCTATTGGTGTGCCTAGTGAGTGTAATCAAAAGTCAGCCTCTCTATGCCAGACAGTTTACTGTCAATACAAAAATGGGTCTTGGACCATTCGTTAAAGAGAGTTGGAATAATGTAAGCATTTCTGAATTTTTAAATAAGCGGTGAGGGAAATTGCTTTAATTGTTACAGTGGGGACACCTAGGTAGTGTAGTGCAAGGTAATAACTATTTAACCTAAATGTCATAATCAGTTTGGTCAAACTGAAACTTATTGGCCTGTAGAGGTCTCAAAATGGAAAAATTTTGAGACTTTTTTTTTAAGCTAGGCATTGCTGTAGCTAATAGTTCTCTTTACTGGGGAGCGATGGACCCAATGAGCAGAACTGGCATTCCTCTGTGCTTTCTGTGGCAGACACAACACATGCCTCATATGTCAGGAGTTTCACCCTGATGTCTGAATTTCTTTACTTTTGTGGGTTTGAATGAAATCCCTAAAGTTACTTGAACATAGTGGGGGTTTGTAGCTCAGTATTAATAATAGGTCAATTGCAACTTTTCTTGTGGTCATGTTGCTGACAACATCTGTCTAATCTTACTCTCTATGGCCTCTTGGAACATTCACTTTTAACACCCACACAGAGAAGATATTTCAAGAAATTTCCTCTGAAGTTTATACAAAGTAAACAGATTTTTTTTTTTCCACTGAAAAGTACTGTAGAAAGCAAATCTTTCTCCATCAATTCATGCTGAAATTTCCATGCATGCATTTCAGAACTCCTATGCTAGCCCAGGGTCTTAACCCAGTAAAAGCTTTAAATCTCACTTTTGTGTTATATTAAAGGGTTTGTTATTTTGTTTTCTTTTTAAAAAGTGACAAAATGGAACATACACATAAGTGGTACAGGTTTGCATGGCTTTAAGTTATCTTAATAATTTATATGATCCATCGCTTTCTCCTGCTTTCTCACTGCACGTGTTACACACTGAGCAAAGCCAAATTTGTGCAAATTGTGTATCATCTGAATGATGACCTAAATTGCAAACCCAGAGATACTGCTTAATTCTGCCTAAAGAGTTACACCTATCCAGTTAATCTCTAAATTTGGGCCCATTGATCTCATGAAGAACAAATAGCCTTCCTTCTCACTGGTGTGTTATCTTTTTTAATGTGTATTTATTTTTAGAAAAGAAACACAGAAATATCCATGTAGGCTTTACCCATAATCTGTGTTACTGTCAGGGATTTTCAGGTAGTAAAACAGAGAAATAAATTTACAGTAGAGTTTTAATCAGTCCTTTTCCCCTTCCCCAGTGGTCAATCTAGTACCTTCATTTGTAGCACATTTCTTATTATGTTGGTCCTGTCCTATTAGTAGTTTTTTTAAAGTATTTTTTTCTTAAATAACTGTGGCCTTAATATAGTTAAACGTTTCTCTGCCAATGAGGAGGCCTTGCAAACACACAAGTCTGAGCACTCTGGTAGTCCCTCCCTGACCTGCCTGTGTGCTAAAGTGTTTGTAGAGTTAGACTATATTATGCTGCTACAGCAGCTTAACCTTAAGCTCGAATATGTACATTGAAGTCAGTGACTGTCCCATATGTTTAAGAGCTTTGCTGGGTGATGACATGTCAGCGTAAAACTCTGTAAATATGCCTAAAGGATCAGGTTTAGTTATGGCTTTCCACAGTGATAAAAAAGGTGAAACAAGTACATTTTGACAAATTATGAGCAAATCATATAAAAGGTCTAGTTTAAGGGTCCTGGACATTGAATCAAGTCCTCGCTGTAGTGCTAAGCAGAATATGCTCTTTTCAGCAGCTCAGAAATTTCACTATCAAGTTTAAATTTCAGTCCAGTATGTAAATTTGGGTGTTTTTCTTCTCTGCAGTATCAAGCTCTAAAGTATCCTTCTAGAAAAGGACCACCTCCATCACTATGTAAATTTGCACTACTGGTTTCAGTGCAGTGGAAGACTGGAAACATGCTCTATTTTGAAGATCACAGATGTGCTTTGTTCTCATGAGTAAATATTTTGGAATGTCATAGTGGAAAACCCTTCCAAACATTTTGTGTTCAGCAATTTTTGTCATTCGCAGCCTTACTATATTTCTCTTCTCTGTGTGGAATTTCATGCTTGCTAGTGTGTAATATGTTAATTTAAAATATTTAGCTTGCACAGCAGACTTTGCCAATGCCATGCTCATACTGAGCATAAAAACATGCAAAATACATGCCTTTTACTGAAGAGAGATTTAGCATGCTGTTTTCTTTTCAGATCATAGCTGAACTTAAGACAACCATTTCCTCTCTGTCAGAGGAGAACAGCCGGCAGCAGCTTGCCGCAGAGCAGCGGCTCCAGGAAGTTATACAAAAGTTTGAAGATGCGAAGCAGCAGCTGATTGCAGATAATGACAGAGCAATCAAGGTAATCTGGGGATTTTAGTCACTGGTGCTACTGGCTGTTTGAGTGTAATTAAAAGTTCTGCAGTGGGCAGATGAATGCAGGTATCGTTCCTGTTCACACAGCGCTCACTAATTCTATTCACTGGACCTTGACTTTGAAGTATCTGATGACTCAGGCTCTCTTTCCTCTAGCTGATCATAAGCCTGCACAAAACGTTTGGTTTTGGCAAGTCTAATCCATCCACTTCAGTCAAATACTTGAAACTTTCCTGTTCTCTTTCTTTTAATACCAACTCAGATATTTTAACATCTTTTCAGCACCTTTATATAGTACTTTTGGTACTTGAAAAAAAAGGTGAAAAATAGGAGAGCCGAGTTGCACCACCGGAGAGCCAGTAGTATGGCGTGGGCTTTAGCTTGATTTTCACAAGACATTCTCAACTTTTATGTTTAAGGGTGCAATGAAGGAAAGTACGTTCTTGGGTTCCATTGAAAACTAAATGCAAAATCTGTGTTGAATGTGAATGGAATGAAGTATTTGTTATTTGTAACTTTTTTTCATTAGATTCCTACATATTTTGTATCCGAGTTGCATTCTGTGGCCTTTTTCAAAGAAGCTTTAAGAGACCACAGGTTCTGAATATTCAGACTCTGTTCCTTGCTGCTTTGACACCTTGATTCAAAGCGGCTGCAGAGCATCCCACCTGCAGAGGCAAGCAGAATTATTTTTAAAATATTTTTCCTTTCAGAGTAGTAAAGAGCAATGGAAAATTTTTGAAACTATGTAATCTGCTAGGGTTGACAATGAAAACACTTCATTAAAAGTTGTATAGAAGAAGGAAATTCCTCTTTTTTTCTTCATAAAGACCTTTACTAGTCCCAAAGAATTACATTGTTAAATCTAGAAGCTCATGAAAAAATGGACTCCAACAGTTTGTCTTACTTTTTGTGCTTGAAAGGAAACCATGGGAGTTTTTATATATTGGAACTATCTGATGTTCAGTTGTGGTACAGTTAATGTTTTCCTCTATATTTGAATGATTTGCATAATGAAATTAGGTTGACATTGCTATCTCATCATCTGCAGTGTTCTTTTTCCCTTCTTTCATAAATTGTTTAATGATTGGTTTTTTTTCTGAAGGAAAATGTCTGCCTTTATTGGTGTGTTTGTTGAGAAACAGAATTTTCTTTCTGATCATTCTTTAGTCTCTTGTGCCAAAGGTATAACCATAAAAATGTTGGCTATAATCTGTTATCCAAATTGAATCACCAGAGGTAGTTTTTAATCTTACTAGGCTCTGCAAATAGCACGTAGTTAATTCACATTATTTGGGGGTACAAGTGGATTTTTGCCACTTGGGAAAATGTACTATTTGTAGTTCTCCACTTTTTCAGTGGCCATCTAGATATAGAGAAACACTGTGACAGTGGAGTAGTCTTCCATGTAGTCAGAAATATGCTGTAATTCAAGTTATCGTGCATGATACCTTCTTGAGTTATATATTTGAAAAACATGTTTTGGACTGTTTACCAGCTTTTTTTCTTAGCACCTAGTGCAAATGCTATTGTTGAATTTATGGATTCACTTTTAAACTAAGTTACGTTCAGTGGAAATAATATTCAGCTGTTGGTGACAATAGTTTTTGAACACTAATGATTATAGGTTGTGTGAAATCCTTCTCCATGTAAATCTATGTTCAGCTATTATAAACTTAATTTTGGTGGTGTTACCTCGCAACGTAATGAAACACATAAAACCCACCGGGGAATTCTGCACAGGGTGTCTGAGCAGTGTCCCAGAGAGATTTTTAGCAGTGGTGCTGCGAGTATGTTTTGTAAGATTTGTTCAATTTGGGGAAGAAATTGCAGGAGCTATTACTCTTGGAGTTCTTTAACTTTTTTTAGTATCATTAATATTGTTCTTTTAAAAAAATCTTCTTCTGAAACCACTGATTTAATGGAAATTTACTGAAAGCCAGATACTCAAACAGAAAATTCTTAGGAAGGTAAACCACTGTGTATGCTTCTGGAAACAGAAATAAGTGTTTTTAACATTCGATCACTTAGTATTTTTAAGAACCACACATACTTCTAGACGAGCATATGCAGAAATACTTTGCTTTTTATTAGCCTGGGTCAAAAAAACTTGGTTTTGGTGAAGTGGAATCCTAGATGTCCTGGAGATGGGGAACAACATCTAACCTAGGGCAAGCTGAAGAACTTGAGGGATGATTAAAGAAACATTCTAAAACCAAAGCAATTCTTAATATAGCATAAGCCTTTGAGAAGACTTAATATAGTATAAGCTATTAAAAAGACTATCGTTAAAAAGTGGGCATTTGCTAAATATAACATTGATTTAAACTAACATTGAGGAACAGATTGCAATTTCCTTTATATGGTATTGGGTGACTTCCTGTAAGACCTTCCAATTATTATTTCCTTTCAAAGGGAGAAATACATTTTTACAGAAACCAACTGGCTCTCAGAGAAGTTTTGGATTTAGTCAGTAAAGTGATATCCAGATGTGGATGCCATAATACATGATTTTGATGTTAATTCAAATTCCCGACTCTCTTTGCTGGTTAAAGATTTCTAAGTTGTTATTATTTCACAATTGTTTCTATCTCCTTAATCTTGATTATTTTTTTTAATACTATCTTAAATATTAGTGAGAAAGAATAAATGAAACTTTTAAGAACATTTTGCTGCTTTTGACAACCTAAAAACCCAATCTGAGCAACCCGAAAACCCAATCTGAACAACCCTTTTTGGCTTCAGATGGCCTTAATTTGGGTCAGTTTGAGACAAATGCTTAAAGTACTTGGCATTCTGTGTTACACCGTGATTTGTCTGGCCTAAAGGCAAGTCAAACATTGTGCCGTCAGAGTCATAAAATCAGGATAAAATTTTGGCTCATGACATTCCTTTCTTGTGGCTTATAAGGTAACCAGTTTGGATGCCATCAAGTTGCAATGTCTGATAGCAAAGACCTAAGAAGCAGTGGTCTGACAAGGCGTTGAACAACTGAGTGACTCCTCTCGCTGCCTTTTTGCTGCTGTTGAGTTTGAGCCTGTTGGGATTAGGACAGTGTTGGCACAGAGAGCAATCCCCAAAGCACAGCTCACCCTTCAGTGCCCGCGTAAATATCTTTGCTTTGAACTTACCAGGACTTGCGTTCTTTGGAGCAGAGTACAAGGACACTGCAATTGGCCTGGCACGGGTTAAATCCAGCAAAGCTCACCTGGTCTCTGTGCCATGCCTCTCCTGTGATGTGCTTACACTTCAAAGATCGGGAACCATTGGTTTAGACCATAGGATTAGTTGATAACACAATTATATTAAAGCCCTGCATATGCTTGGAAAAGCTGCTTAAATTGCCATGTCTGTTAACCCATTTGTGATGCTTTAGACTGGGATTTCAGAAGGCACCCTCCAGTAAGGATTTGGGTGCTGAACTCCTGAGAATGTCTATGCAGGAGCTACATTGGTCATTGAAGTGTAGTGTAAACTTATTAAGGCTAAATTTAAACTAGCTTTCTTGCATCCCGA
The DNA here is from genome assembly GCF_000690535.1 of Cariama cristata. NCBI lineage: Eukaryota > Metazoa > Chordata > Aves > Cariamiformes > Cariamidae > Cariama > Cariama cristata. Next base: position 69,911 of record NW_009635763.1, on the reverse strand, counting down.
TAGCAATTTAGCCACAACAACCTGGAGCTCAATACAGTCAAATGGTCAGAGCTTTTACCTAACTTTGCTGCTGCTTTTGGCAGTGGTTACTGGTGGACTTGGCACTAGCATAAAATTGATTGCATTGTAGAGATACCTTGAGGTTATTTATGAAATCCTAGCCTTAGTGTTTTTTTTTTATTAAATCCTTTTGGATTCTGGGATTGAAAGTGCAAACAGTTCCTGGGATTGGAACCGCAAAACATGTTCAGAGCATTTTAATGTAGAAGTTGATGGCCAAGCGGGGACTCCACATCAAAAAGTAGATTCTGGAAAGAAATGGATGATGGAGAGCACGCAGTGACAAACCCACAACAGAAAAGGGAGAAAATGATGCTTTTTTTGCCAGAGGAACCACATTTGTTGTTTGGCTCATACTGCAGATTCTAGGATTCTGTTATATCCCCTGAATTAACACCAAAATTTCATTAGCAAAGCATGGTTTGAAGATGACATATTTCAACACTTCGTGTGTCAGCCAGCTTATGATCAGATTAATCCTGTTAATAAATAAGACTTAAAAGCTTTCTAGGAAAGAATGTCATATAATAATGTTCCCCTTAGTGTGAAAAATTTTGAAACAGTTGTTTTTCTTTGTTATGTTTAAAAATGTTGAGAGGGAAAAAAACCCCAAAGTGTATTTTATAGCCATAGCAGAACAAAGGAGAAAACAACTAGTTTTACATTGTCTGGGCCTATGTGGGCATTGAGTATTCTCAACATTACCATATATTTGTTAGATGCTGTCGTATCTTGGATCAAAAAGATAATTTCCTCTGTGCAAAGATTGGACTGAGGGCTTTATCAATACAGTGTAGCTCTAACAAAATACTTACTCTGCTATACTTATGCTTGAGTCAGTCTTTGAGTGGGGTACCCTTATTTCCTTTTATTCTGGAATAGTGTTTCCACAGTGGGGGGGTTACATTGATATCACTCTATTTTGGCATGTCAGGCCAGCAAATTGCCCCATAAAGAGAGTGCGTGGCCTCTTGGGCTTGCTCCTCGTAGCATCCGCATGTCCTTCTTGTTTGATTTGCATAATCCCCCCTTCCCTTTTATGTTTGGTTCCTGCTAAAAGTAAAACAAATTATTTTAAACCTTGGGATGTTTTAAAGCATTCAGAACATTTCTTTAAGGGCACCTAATATCTTTGTTTCCAGAAAGTAGTTGTCAAAATATACTTATGTCTCTAAAATGCAGTCTATCAGAAAAACTGTTTTTAAAAATTTTGTGAACAAGCTAATTTTGCGTGTTATTATATTTCATTATCAACCATGTTTATTAGCAAATTCCACTTGTAATTACAAATAATATTTTGTGTTAAAAGAAAAAGCATGTCGGAGCTATGGGAACATTAACTGAGTGACTGTAGTCCTGCAGAGGTATTTAGTTTATTGTCCTCAAAATACCTTTTGGAATACCACCATTGTACTCTGCAATAGCCAATATTGGGGTTAGTAAGAAATAAATAACTGTAATTTGTTGGTTTAAAAGCCCCAAGCAAAGCCAACTGTTGATGTTTTAGATGTCCTTATTAGTCCTTATTATGGGAGGAGAGACATCAGAGAGCATACAACCTAAATTGACCTGATCTAGAGTACAGAGAAGCAGCATTTTTGGTCCTGTCTTACAAATGAGACACTGGAGGGTAGAGCCTTGACTTTGTCCAAGATTTGTGGCAAAGATGGAAATTAACTCTGGACTCCTAAGGTCCGGATCTGTGCATCAGCCCTTCTGCAAAGAATGGTTTCAGGATCCACCCAGTAGCAAAACCGTACAGTGCTGTATGGTCGGAGTGATTCTGGAAGTGAGGTCGCCCGGCGTTAAAGCCACATCTAACAAGTACACTTGCAGGCTCATCAGACCCTTTTGAGAAAGCTGGGCCAGTTCAGTTCTTTACCTTTTTGTTAAGGCTGCTGACAGTTTCCAAGCCATGGCAAATAAAGGGGGAACAATTTACATGTTCAGCATTTTCCTTGTATTTACAGCAGAAAGACTGTAAAGACTGGTTGTTCAGGCTATGACCATGTTTAACTGGTAGCACTGAGGACATTAATTAGGAAAAAAAACCCTGAAAGCTTAGTGTAAACTGAAATTTAAAATCTAAAACTTAGGGCAAAGTGAAGACATAGATTATTTCAAGGACTTTTTGTTAAATGAATCTCGACTTGCGCTCTTCTCCAACATGCATTGATGCAGTAGGGATAGCTGTTAGAATCTAGGCTACTGTTGAATAGCTGTGTAATAAACTTTTGTCAATAAGACCCACATTATTTATAAGCTTTTTAAAATATTTTATTGTATTTTTTATCGTAACTTGGCTGAAGGTGGGGAGGTTGGTTTGTTGGGTTTTTTTTGTTTTAGGAAACATTGCCTGTAAAAAGGAGGTCAGCATTTCACTGTTGAAGCTGACACTGACTCATGTCTTACAAGATATCTGGTCAGAACATGCATTACTGATTGCGATAGTTTGATGGTGACAGACATGGCCAATTCTGTCAGTCGTTGAAGATCTTCAAAGATGTGTATGTCACAAAGTTCTCCAGAAGGATCTCAAATCTATCTAATTGCTTTTGTGGGTAAACATTACCATGGTAAACCATTTGGCATGGTGAAATAGTTTTAAGGGACCATCTTGATGTTAAATACATGGAGTCATTTTTCATGGATCGATCTCTCTTTGTCACTGACTTTAGCCTGTAATAATACTAATAACTCTGCAGTGTCTTTTATTAGCAGGGAATTACAAGGCACCAACGTTTGTACCTTAGCATTGTAAAGCAGGCATTAAAATTTACCAGGCAAATCACATTATCTTCCTCCTAATTTCCTATATTCTATTTGATCAGCAAAGGAAGTCGTGTCTTCCAAAAGGACAGGTAAATGAAATCTGCAGGTCTTTTATGCTTTTGCTTTCTCTTTTACATGGGCTCCAAACTCTGAGGCACCTGTTTTTCAGTCTTTGTTTATATGAATACTAGTTTCACCCAAATTCTGTCTGTTAGAGAGATGAGGGTTTAGCCCCGAGCTTTTCAGCTGTTGCTCATGCTCTGTCTCTTGATTCCATTATGTGGTTGTCTTTAAAAGGCTGTATTGACACAGTCGTCATAAATAATAATAAAAATAGGCCGACTTTCATGTTAAGGTTAGATAGTTACTGGTGACAACTGAAATTCTGATTTTAAAAAGTGCTCTCTCCTTTTCAAAATCATATCTCTCTCTCTGTTGCCACAGAAATTATTTCATTGTCTGAAGCATAGTACCTTCTCTTCAAAATTACAGGGTTTCAGATGTTTGGCCAATCAGGCAATCCGAGTGGCTGAGCATCTGTAAGCACTTTATAATATCTTTGACATGCTTTGTGAGACAAAGAATTGAGTCATCTTTTTTTCCTGCAGCAAGCTTTGCACTCTGGCATTTTTCTTGACTTTTCATGTCTCAACACATTGAAGAACTTACCATGGCTAACAGCAAAATCATACTTACAAGTTTTATAAAAGACTAGAACCTAGTGCTTGCCTAGTCCTCTGAACTGCAGTCCAGTTTTATCTGGCAGGTTTCAAAGTTTGTATTTTTACTTTTTCCTACTTTATCATTGTTGTCGTCAGTGTTTTGCCTTCCCTCCAGAAGGCACTTTGCTGCATGAAGTCCTTTTTATTCTTTTTTAGCCCTAGAAGGGAGGCTACCTTACATCTGCTAGTCTCCAAATTATGGAATTAAAGATTCCATAAATGCATAACAAAATATAAAGTTTTATATAGCTAAGCTATCAGGTTCTTTTAATGAGGTGGACTACACTAATTTTGCACTGGAAAAATGGTGAAAAGGAATTCAAAACAAGCCATAAAAGTCACTGCTTTTAACTGACAAGGCAGGAGTAATAACACTGAGTGGGATCTTAGGCGATTAGAGAGATATGGAGAAAACACTCTTACTAATAAGTGTTAAGTATTACTGACATAAGCATCCACAGCTAATAAAGAAGGGCAGACAGTGTTTATAACTATGATATAAACAAAGGAAAATTAGCTTTTTTTAAGGCTGCTGTGATGGTTATAGTTTACTGTTGCATTTCAAAAACGTTTTACTCTCCGAAGAGCACAGGGACTTTTATGTGGAGGAGAAAGTGGTGCTTAGAAAGACAGAGCTGGGAAGATACCCAGAAGTTATGAGGCAGACTGCCTGGGAGGAAGAGCCTGTGCTCAAAAGTCTGGGACTTTACTTTTTAGAAAAAAAAAAAAAAAAGATAAAGATAAAAACAAGTGTCTAATGTCCTCCAAACACAGGGCATCTGTAAAACAGTCTGTGCATAGGACTGTGTAGACTTTCCAAGGGCTGTTCTTTGTTCCAGTTCCAGTGAGTTCCTGGAACGCAGCCTCCTTCCCTGCTCCTGGAACAGCCTTGACTGCAGGGCTTCTCCAGCCGTGTAGGTGGAAACACAATATGTGTGAACCATATATTCAACCAACAAAAGGTTGCTGGAGAAAACGACATCTTCAAAGCAAACCTTCCGTAGTCCACAAACATTTATTACTCTGTAATAAAGATTTTTAAAGCCTGGCACAGTAACAGAAGTTGAGGGTTTGGCAAATAGAGATTTGGGGATGTGAACCTGGTCTACTTATCAACATATATTTCCCTTAGATATCTTTCTTATGGCGTGGCTCATCCCAGGAGTGAGCCAAACTAGCACCAGATTGCACGGGCTGATTCCAGCATACCTTCACAATTTCCAGTATTTGTATAAACTTTTTTTTGCAAAACTGTATGTTCAATATAGGTTGCTTTTAGTTTTGTACTAATCATGGTGCTGGCTGCTCCAGGGATATCAGCAGGAGAGAGTCACTGAGGGTTTCAGCTTTATGCATTAAAATGCTCTTGCCAAAATGAGTGTTGACTTTAGAAATCTTCAGATTCCATTTAGAATTTTCTGCTGGCTCTTCAGCTTTACATGTAACTGAAACTCAAGCAGATCAAGTATCAGTGTTTTTTAAAAAATGACTGACTAACACTTTGAATGGCAGATCACAGTGAAATAGAAATTTCTTTGTTAAACTTACCATTTTCATGATAGTTTGGCTTTTCTCAAGCGTAACAAGAGAAACCTAGTGAATCCGATACCTGTACAGGGTAACTATTTACCAATATTTAGAGGCAGGCTAGCAGTAGAATCAGGTGGTCAGTAGCACTCTTACAGTTTTTGGAAGGCATTGCCTTTATTTTCTATAAGTAGACTGTTTTTTTTCCATACAAAATGAAAATACTTATTGTTTCCTTAGCATTAAAAGATGAGTTACAAAGAGCTACTAAAGGAAAGCAGCCAAAGCTGCCATATTTCTGCCACTTTCTTGCATCAGTGGAGTTGAGAATAAAGCAACTTTCCAAGTTACAGTACTGTACTTGAAAAGGAAAAAAGTGTGCGGTGACTTTTATCTGTGTATTGAGTAGATCAGATGGCAAACTCACCCAGACAGCCTAGCAGGGGAGCCGCTTCTGCTTTTCTCAGTAAGCCCCGAGTGGTGTGAAGCAGCACTAAGTACGACATCAAAAGATACAAATATGCATCGAGTGTAAAGTTTGGGTTTTTCAGAACATCTGTCTAATTAGCACAACTTGTGTATCTGCGAGTTCTAGCTCTGACTTTCTCACAGTTTCATGCTCAGCAGAAGTGGCTTTTTCATCTCACGAATTTGTTAAACCTACAAATACTGTCACCAAACCTGACCCTTTGGATCCTTGACATAAAGCTATCCTGTTTCCTTCTAGCATCAATTGCCCTATTGTGCCCAGCTAGAAAATGTGAGATATAGCTGCTAGCCAAATTTTTTCTAGAAGAACGAGATTGTTTTAATTGAATGTTTTTATCAGCCAGTTCTTGTGGTTTGACATGGATTCAAAATGAAGCAGTTCATCTGCTTAAAGTACGTGTAGGCATGAATATAATAACCTCAGTAAGTTTTCAGATGCCTCCATCCCAAGGCAAATTGGTTTGACTTGCCCTTCAGTGGAAATTTTGTGTACTATTGGCAGTCAAAATAGCAGGAGTCCCAAAACAGAAAAAAATTCTATTCCTGCATGCCATGCGTCGATCCTTTTCCAATTAAAATTTGTATTGTAAACGTTGTCAGTTAGGTCTAGTGCACCTTTGTTGCCTTGCAGTTCAAGGAAACTGTCTCTATGTGTTCATATAGTACATCTGTATGTAAGAAGGTGGAAAAACTAGGTTACTTTTATTGAAAATGTACGTTATTCTTTGAGCCTTTTGCAGGTGGATTCTGCACTTAATGTGCATTCTGCATCTTGCATTGGAGTTTGGGATGCCTTCCCTAGGAATGGGTTATTGTTGCTGATTCAGGCACTGTCTACACGGCGTTGATTCTCTTCATTGATGGACAGGATTTGATATAGTAAATATTTTATTTGTTGACCCTTGAAAACGTGTATGAAGAAGACTAGGGACTTGAGACTGAAGCTTATAGGGAAGACTGGGAACCTCAAGGCTGAAGCTTTTTCATAAGGTCTTCTGTGCAGGCATCAATAGTTTTATATCTTTGGCCTCTTCAGAAAGCCTGAGGTCCTCCAGTGAAGAGACTATTTTATGGAACGAAAAGAGTTCACCTGTTTTCTTCTTCAGGGGTCTGTCTATGAAATTTGTTCTCAGGAAACGGAAATAAGTGTTGCCTACAGGATAAAATTTAGGACTCTAAATGGGCTTCTTGGCAACGTCCCCTTCAAAACTGCCAGATAACAGAGGACTGGAAGAGCATTAAAGCAGAGATTAGTCAAGCACAACAAAAACCTTACTGCTCTGGCACAACCACTTTTTAACTTCTTCTGTTACTAAAACGGTCTCTGCTTATTTTTAGTTCAAGCTTTCACAGCACTGAAGTCAATAACTTCAATTAAGTCAATATGTTAATAATTATGAAACCAAATCCTTCAGCACTGATGCATGGTTATGTATGAATCTAATCACTGATACAACATGAAAAGTTATCTGCAGTAGCAGTCAAGATACCTGTTAGAACTGCCTTCACCAGCTTGGCCAACCAACCAGGAGACTCAAAATTTGTATTTCTAATGTTGAATATGTCTTCTGCATGTGGCACCTTAAGAGAAATATATCCTTGGTGAAAACCCCAGATTGCCAATTATGAAGAATTCATTAAGATCTGCTGAAGTTCAAAGCAAAAAGGCCAGTTCCTCACAAGTCAGGGCAGCTCTTTTAACGGTTCCTGCTTTGCCTCCAGCAGCAGCTCATCTCCAGAACCTGTTTATTTTTCTGCCAGGACTGTTGGCAGGTGAATAGAGTCACATCAGATCACCTCACGAGTATTTTTATGCTGGAAACCTATGCCCTGAATATGCTATTTTCCTGGCCCAGCATGGCATGAGATCATGGGTTTCAAACCTGTCTGTGTTGGCCTTAGAAGACAAAACATGCAAACATTCGCTTCCCTTTTTGAGATCTGCAACAAAGTCACAGCTCAGTTTTGTGCTGGGATTTGCTCACTTACAGTTTACACCATCGCAAAGGAATAACTCTTGCTGTGTGGGGAGGAAGGAAAGCATCACTCACTCATGTCCTGAAAACAAATCAGATCTTTCATGAAACAAAAATGAATTAATTCAAGTTCTTCTAGAATATATAGATCAGGAGAAAACAAAACAGTCTGTTTTCCTGGGAAATAATTAGTTAGGACATGTCAGTACCAAAGCTTCATGCAGATATACTGTGGTTTAGGAAAGCACAGCATTTGTGTTCTTGCCAAATGGGCAGCAGTGCTAGTCCAGAATTCATCTGGGTTCCTGAGAGTCACTGTCTGAGGAGTGCAACATTTTAATTTCAATAGAAGGTTGTACTAGCTCTCTGTATTAGAACTGTCGAAAAGACATGAAATCCTGAAGTGCTGCAATGTTTTCCTTTGTATTTTCTACCTGACTGCTGAGGGACTGCCACGGGTACCCCTGTGTGGTACCATGGTCCAGCTTGGCCTTTTTGTTCCTGTTGCCAGCGTAACTCCCTTCTCACCCAGCGTCCACCCTTCCACCACCAGGATCTGACCTGGAGGAGACATGGGAAGAGGATGTGCTTATTCAGGGAGGGATGATGCTGGCGGGCGAGCATCTTACCCGTTGCACCCATGCCAGGAGCCCCGGGCACTCTCCGTCCTGATACTGGCTTCCAAGTTTGTTATGTAAGAGAGGGTGAAAGTACAAACGAGAGAAAACAAAACATGAAAAGTGAGTTTGTTTGCTTACTGAGAAGCTTGGGAGTGGCAGAATGAAACTGTATAAATAAAAATTCAGGCTACCAAACGTTAGATACCTGCAGGAACACCTGCACAGTTGGACCAAGCCAGAACTCTGCAGACAGCTTGAAGGAGAAATCTAAGATGGATATTGGCTCTCTCTGGCTTCAGGAAAAAAAGCACTGCTTTTCTGATACGGCTATGTTTAAATTCCCTGTATTTTTGTTCCCAGTGTTAATATCATTCATATCCTTTACAGTTTTACACTTGTAATTCGGCAAGGTAAAACAGGAGTTACTGAAGACTATGTAACAATTTGAATCATATCAGGGGATTTTAATTGTCTGCATGCCTGGAAACACCCTTGACCACAGCTGTGCTCTAAGCTCCAAGGAGCAACTCATACCTGATGTATTGTTTTCTTCCTCCTACCGGAATAATACATCACTTCAGCTTACATTTGTGTGAATCTGAAAAGCAAGGAGGACACAGGAAAATGTGAGGTGATTATGTTGTGGTTTAACCCCAGCTGGCAACTACCCCCCACACAGCCACTCGCTCACTCCCCCCTGGTGGAACGGAGGAAAGAATTGGAAGCGTAAAAGTGAGGGAACTCGTGGGTTGAAATAAAGACAGTTTAATAGGTAAAGCAAAAGGCTCACGCACAAGCAAAGCAAACCAAGGAATTCATACCCCACGTCCCATGTGCAGGCCGGTGTTCAGCCTTCTCCAGGAAAGCAGGGCTCCATCACATGTGACGGTGACTTGGGAAGACAAACGCCATCACTCCAAACATACCCCCATTCCTCCTCCTTCCCCCAGCTCTACATGCTGAGCATGACGTCATACGGTATGGGATATCCCTTGGGTCATTGGGGTCAGCTGTCCCGGCTGTGTCCCCTCCCCGCTCCTTGTGCCCCCCTCCTCACTGCTGGGGTGAGGTGAGGGGCAGAAAAGGCCTTGGCTCTGGGTAAGCCCTGCCCAGCAATAGTGAAAACACCCCTGTGTTACCAACGCTGTTTCCAGCACAAATCCCAAACATAGCCCCATACTACTATGAAGAAAAGTAACTATCCCAGCCCAAACCGGCACAGATTGATGGGTAAAGAATACAGTGACATCTTTGTCATCACTGTTAACATTTATACTTGCCTTAAATGCTTATATGCTGCTTTTTCCTTTCTACTGTTCTCTATCAGGTCTCCCCCTCTGATCTGAATCATATGGAAATGCACATTTGCATGTCTAGCTTGGCATTGCTGTGGACTCATTTGCTAGCACCCATCTCTAATGATCCAGCCTTCGTGGAGTATGCGAGAAGGCTGATGTCCCTTCTCCCTCTCTAACTTGCTGTTTGCGAAACCTGCCTCTGCAGAGGACAAGCTTATTTGTGCTTCCTTATCAGATCCTGAAACTAGATCAAGATTTATGCAACTTTAAAAATACTGGAATTCTTAGTTCTTTCACACTGCACCGTATATTGTTTTTCCTGCAGTTTATGTCTCATTTGTGATAAGGAAAAGTTTCTGAGTGCACATAAAGTAGCTGGAAAGCTCTGCTTTTTGTGCTGCACAGGTCTAATGAGACCTAATGTAACTGCACAAATGAGAAACTGGTGACACTTTAGAACTTGATCTGTTTTCTGTTATTTTTAATGCTTTTGCATTTTAAAAATGTCATCCATATAAGAATATTTGGAACTACTTACATATTAAAAAAATAGGAGAAAATGAAAAGAGCCTGCCTTCCTTTTAGATGTGCCAAACAGGTTTGGCAGCCGTTCGCTTAGCATTGATCAAGTGTTACTCAGTCAGTCGAACTCTTGTAGCATTTTCTACCTGCGCAGAAACATTCTTGCCAAGCGTTTCTGAAACTGGGAGACACTGATTGGGTTATTTTTCTTGTTCAGAGCATTTGGGATGTTGACTGAAGTGTATTGTGGATATCGATACTCGACACTTGTCATTCAAAAACCTGAAAGTCCTGTAGAAGATAAACTGCAAAGACTGTTTTGGCTCAAGGAGAATGGAAGTGACTGTGCTGGCTCAAACTGGAGTCCTTCTGTCTCCCGTCTTCTGGGGCATAGTATCTGATAACAGATGCCCAGGAAAGAGTAGAAGAACAGGCTGAAGGTTTAGGGACATTTCCTCAACTTACTTTCCCATGCTCCAGCAAGATACAGTTCAGGGAGTTGCTGTCTGTATTTAGTTGTCTTTGATGGCTTTTTGTTCTGTGGATCTGCATCGTTGTTCTTTCAGTCCTTGTGCCCTTAGCACTCATGATGGTCTGAGGCCAAACATTCCCCACTGTATGGTTTCTGGGCTTGGTGTACCTTTGGGAGTATATTAACTGCTTTGTCATGACCCTGTGGGAGTTCCTTGGAAGGAAAAGCAGAGGGGTATCTTGGGGATGCTTATTAAGTTCACAAGTAACTCAACAAAAACTTCTGCTGTGTGGCACTGGGGTCCTCTCCTGTCTGTGCATTTCATGTAGGACTTTTCTGCCACAGCAGAAAGATCCTCTAACTAAATTAGCACAGTCTTTCAGCCACCATTCAGCTCAAAACTGGGTAAAAAAAGACTTTAAAAAAAAATAAAATCAAAACTCCATTGAAATCAGATCTGCTTTGTCACAACTCTGACAAGAGCTCTTGACATTCCACGATCACTATATCTCAGACACAGCAATAGCTTTGGCAAGACTTTTCCCCCCTCTCATCCTCTTCCTACTTTGCCTGTATATAAGTGACACCTAATTTGTTACCTGTATTGGTGAAATTATCAGTGTCGAAAGATCAAATGTAGGGTGTTTGTTTCAAGGGCCGCTGAGCAGTTGCCTGGTGCAGTGATGCTCCTGTCAGGGGTCTCTACCAGGGAATCCTCAGTCTGATCTTACCAGGGCTGGCTTGGAGGGGCACAGACCTGCTGGAAGTTGGCAGACCAAAATTGCCCAATATGCATCAGTCCCTCAGAGGTGCAACAAGCATGGCTTGAATGTTTTAAACGATTACTTTTAAGGGAAGCATAGACAATAAATTTAAACTAGACAAATTCTTAATTTTTTTATTGATGATTCCAGTTCAGCAAAAAAAAGACTACGTGAGAGCTAAAGAAATAGGGTGGTGGCTACTCCTAGAAACGAGTTGTGCAGGAATTAGAGTAAAATGTTTTGAATAAAAGGCAAGCAGAAACATTTGAAAAGGTTGTGGAGCCTGACATTGTTGTTTGCTATGTGTGTGTATGTCTGTCTGTCTACAATATTCTGTACTAGTATTCTAGCGCTTTAGAATGGAAGGAGAAACTTCTGAAGAAGCTGAAATAGATCTTACCCATGTCTAATTTTGAAAAAAATATGAACTTAAAGGATTTTAGAAATGTTTAGAAACATTGGCATTATGACAGCAAGTATCTCTGTCATAACGTCATATGATTAGCTAGATCAGAAACATTCCGGGATGTTCTGATCAGTTATGTTAATGCATCTTTTAAAAAGTATAAAGCCAATGCTCTATAAAATAGATACTTGAAAAACAGTTTTCGTTTTCCTCAGGCTAGTGAGATTAGAGTTTCGTAATCTGTTTGACCAGCTGCAGAGGACGTTCTTTGTCATTTTTTTCTTTTTAAGTAAATGAGCTTCATCTCAACATGATTAAAAAAAAAAAGAATCAAGCTTCAAAAATGCTCAGTTTTCATATGTACTTTTAAAAAGGAGCAATTGCATTATCATGTCTTGTTGCAAATGTAATTGGGTTGGAGGTCATTAAAGACTTTGAATAAAAGAATTTCCAAGTTTCCAAGTGTGTATCCTACCCTGTCAAGAATCATCCTATTTTTGGGTTACAGACAGTTTTAGAAGATACTACTTTGCCGCCTCTCACATCTTCCATGTATTGAGTGTGCAGGCACTGTTGAGTCAAGCTTGTTCTTGTTCAGTTCAAAAAGCAGTGTTTTGCCTTATGAGTTAATATTGTTGATTAAGGTTACTTTGAAAGGTATAAAGATGTTATTAGATTTCTCTCTGTGTGTGTGTGTAAAAGAATATGTATTATTTTATGGAATGGGAGAATTCCAGCGATATTGGGCAGTCTGCTAGTTCATTGAACAACATATATAGATTTTCTTTCGTTCTTACCGAGAATCAGATTAGCCTATTGATTAAAAATATCAGAGCCTGTTTTATTTATTTTTTAAAAGAGCATAGCAAATAAGATGCTTTGTAAAGCCTGTTAGAAATGTTTATATTTCCAGGTCTTCATGCATCTGTGATGAGGAATGCATTTTAAGGAGACATTTGTAGAGCACCAGGGGTCTACTGGAACCTCTGGTCTGTCTCCAGGTGTAAAGTTTCCGAACACCCACTTAAAGTGGCAGTTTGGTGATAAACTCAGTTGGGAATGAAGCCCCCGGCGGTGAGAAAATTGCCTTGTTCAGCAAGTGATTGATAAATATGCTTTATCATGAGTCAGGCATTCTCTAAATCATTGCAGGAAATTCTGCTCGAACCCCTGATGTTTGTTTTTGCAGAGCTGTTGGTAAGAATACAGCAAGCAGCAAAACCAGATGTTTTACTAGTTAATTTGTATTCACAATGGCAGTTTTTCACTAGCACAGCATATCCATTGACACAACGTTTTAGACATTCTTACGACATAGCATCAAAAATTCAAGAACTTGTCTGAAAATGTTGAAGCTGACATCAGGTCTTCACAGGAAACCTGCTCCAAGAATGGCAGACTCCTTGCCGTTCCCTTTGATTGCAAAGTGCTTAATAAAAAGCAAATTAGGAAATGAAAATTGTCTTGTGGATCAATCAGGCGCAGCAGTTATGCAGGTTCAGCATTATCTGTCAGACATTAACCTGATTGGGAATGTTTTATTTTGTATAATAGTCTCAAAATCAGACTGAAAGGTTGATTTAAAAAATACCTGACGTATTTTGTGTGTGCTCTGAGGCTGATGATAAACTCTGCAGTTCAAGTTTTAATAACTAGGGGGGAGCTAAGAAACTTCAAAAGGTTCATGATAAATGTTTTTGACAATGCGTCAGCTGAACATTAGGCAGAATCTTGGTAAATCCTCTCATAAGTGGTTTAAAATGGAGTTTTGAACTTTTACTTCATAGTGTATGCTTAAGATGTCATGGTATCTTTGGGTTTAAAAGATTCATTTTATCTGGTGTATGTGAACCATCGGTGTTTCTGTCTACACCTCTGAGAGTGAAAGGGGGAAAAAGTTCAGCAGTTTTCTCTTTCGGCAACCTCTGCCCCTGCTTTTGACCATGAAACTCGTGGAGGCTGGAAAAAAGGAAAAGGCAGTTTTAAAGCATACTAACAAAATACTCCAGGTAAATACTATAGTAAATCTTCTGAGCTGACAAGTTTCCAAATGACTTCATCACGACAGCCCTAAAATGTCCTGGTAATAGACAAAGCAATGCTTGCACATGGCAACTGCTTGTTGGGTTTTGTGGTTCTTTGAGAAAAGCAGATGAAAGCAAGTTTATTACTGCTCTTTGAACCTTGCCTCCCTCCCCCTCTCCTATCACCTGAGCCACTCAGAACAAAGCGAAAACAATTCCTTCCTTGGCTCCCCCTGGAAAAAATGCCTAACTTTACAATTTATACTGCTGTTTCCTTTGAATTTTTATCTTTGCAGGACTTGCTCTGCCTTATGATATCCTTTGTGTTTCAAAAGAATTGAGTTTATAGCATCATGCAGTGAAGTCTTGACTCAGCAAAATGCTTACGCCCTTGCCTAATTTTAAGCCTATGAATAGCTCTGCTGGTGCTATCAAGGTGTTTTAGGGATATATGGCTAAAGGCTTTGCAGAAAAATGGTCCTAAAATTGTGGTCAAGATCAACTAGATATTTACAAAAAATGCTGAAAACACACCAATATTTTATAGGAACAAAGCAGAAAAAAATAAGCATGTTGACAATCCTAACAGTGCTCAGGGAATCTCCAAAAGACACCAATCGAGTTGAAGTCTGAAAGTGTTACGGGACTGCTTAGGAACTAATGCTGATGATCCACTGAAGAGCCAAAGTATATAATATACTGCCAGTCAGTCTCTTGCCTATGAACAGTGAAAAATGACAATAGTGCAGCATTAGAGCCTAGCACACTGGAAAAATATTTGCATATATGCTTCTTCTGTGTTAAGTGACCTACTTTAAAATTTTTTCACTACTACTAGAGACACTTGATCTTGTTCCTAGAGTCAAATTATTCCCTTCCTTCCTGAACCCCATTCTTCGTTCCCACAGTCCCTCAGTGGAAGAAATTGTTATACTTCACAACGGCATCTCCTACTGGCAAATCTCAGAAGCAATATAGACTGGTGCAAAAAGGAGCTGCTTGACTTGCATGAATGGGCAAAGCCCACAGCTCGGCTGGTTTTGCAAGATCTCCACTCCCATTTTGAAATGTCAGCAAAGTGGGCCAGACTTCCCAATGTGCCCAGTATATGGGAGTTCACATTATTCCAAGTGGGAGTTGATGAATTCTGTGCCTTTGTAAATGACCCCTTTTATCTGATTCCTGACCAGAGAAACTTTTTTTTTAATAATGCTAGCAGAAAATGGGCAACCAGCTCTTTTAGGGACACATTTGAAAAGGTATTATCATTTGCATTTTCATTCTGTGTTGTAATTCATGTTCACTCTTCATGAAATAATGTTTAGTTGTTAAAATTATATATTAGGCATGAAGACTCCCAGATTTGCCATTCTGTCAGTGCATAGCAGGACACCATGCAGACTGGTCTTTGCAGAACTTCTCTTTTCCCCCACCCACACATAGTTGTTAGCAACTTCACACAGGTAATGAAGTTGAACTGATGATAAAAGGCTAGGAGGTCAGTGGAAGGAAAGTGTTAGAGAGATGTAAAATATTGCTTAAGGTGTTTTAATTTCTGTTCCTGACGAGCAATAAAGCATAAATTTTCTGTACAGTCATAATAGTAATTGTAATGTTACCTATAGGATGGAAGAAAAATTTGTGTTATTAAACTATTTTCAGTACAAAATAATAAAGAGGTTTTCTTTTCTGTTGCAGTAATGTTGGCCCCTGCATATAGGTTGTGGAAAATTTTGTTTGCAAAAACAAAGCTATTGTTTTAACAAAAACCACAGAAATTTTGCCTTTCATATTGAATCCGTAGCATAATGAGTAGTGGAGCAATAGTTCAACATCAAAGGAGACTTCTTGGATATATAGCGTGTTGCAACAACAGTGAAAAAGTTCCCACCAGAAAGGAATTTTGCCATATGTGAACAGCAAACATATGTATTAGGTTAAAACCATAAGATTTCTTTTGCTTTACACCAAAACCAAGAGAGAACTTAAGTGCAGAGGTTTTCAAACAGTCATGCAGTGGAATGCAGCATGGAGAACAAGCAGTGTCTGAGGTTCAGAGCAGTGTCAGTGGACAAAAGCTCTATGAAAACCCAAAAAGCATTAAGGATGCACCAACAATTTGGCTCAAACATCAGTTACTTCACTTTTTAAAAATATGCTTGTTTTGCTCTGACTTATGGCATTACATCAGTGGTCTTCATAGATATATTTTCCCAATTTATTTATAGTAGTAATAAACCCAGACAAATTTACTTATCTCCATAAAATATTTTAGCAAAAATAATGATTACTTTGAAAAAGCTGAGATTAATTTTGATGAGATACTTGGCCTGCTTTCTTTGAATAGAGTTGAATAGACTCTAAATTGTGAGACCGCTTAGTATAAAGGAGGAGTTTTTGCCCAGACAGCCCATACTTCCAGCTTCATGGAGAGATAAAGGTACTCAAGACTGAGCGTTTTAATGACAAAATTTTAAAGCATCTCCATATATATTTCTAGAACAAAATTTGCTTTAATTTTTTATTAACATTCATATAGATTTTCTTTAAAGTTCCAAAGCTAGGTTTTCTTCTCATGAACGGGGAGAGAAAACACATCAATGGACGTAATTTGAATTTAGAAGGCACTTAAAGAGGGGCCTGTATTCAGAATTATTGTTGGCACATGTTTTGAGGATGTAAAGTGGAAACCGCCTTCTGTGGGCATTAGTAAGTAGATAATTAAAACTACAGTAGGTATTTATGGTAGCTTTTATTACTGCATCTTTCATTAACTAATTATATTAATTTGGTAACGTTTGAAAAATTCTTTGAAGATGAGAAGTGCTAACTATTACTACCTTTAGTTGTAGCATTACTTTGCAGTGGTCATAAATATTGAGGCCTTTCCTTGATACAGATGCACATCCATGTGTGCAGAATTGCTGGTACAGCTAATAAGAATTACGTATGTACATCAAAAAAAAAAAAGACTCTACCATTATCTGGCATTATCTGATCAGGAGGACCAGTGACTTTCCTCCTGACACTTCTTGTTTCAAGGTGAAAATACATTGGTATTTAACATTTTTTAGAAGCTTTTCCTTTCCTTGTAAGTATCACTTATTCCACCCTCAGTATCACAGAGAGAAGTCTTTGTGATCCCAGACTTGCCATTGATGTGGTGGGAGCAGGAATCAAGCCCTGTCTGCTCTCAGGAACACACCAAAAGTAGGAAATTATTTCCGATTGAAGAAGGAAAACATCACACCTTTGTAAATACAGTACCTTCACAGTAATAATCAATACCAAGTAATTCAAACTAATAATGATTTCTGAACTGAACTGAATTTTCTTTCACGGAATCCAACACTTCTTTTTTAAAATATCCTGTGGTTAAAGGATAATCAAATCAGTTTTCATATATTAAAGACTAAATCCTTCATATATTCCCATTTCATACTTGTTCATGTGATTCTTAGAACTCTTTCTCTTACCAGCTTTTAGTTGATTTAGATTAAGCCCTGTAACTAATGCTAAAAATCTATTCCTGCCTTGAAAAGGGATTTTGTAATGCTGGCATCGTACCTTTTTGTCTCTCTCTGGCTCCTTGTCACAACTATATGCTCTACAAGTTGTTTTTTTAAAAAAAAACCCAAACAAACCAACCCCTCTTTTACAGCCTCAGTCTGGCACCCAGAAGTCAGGCTGAATTCCTCCAGTCTCGTGCATCATCCCAGCACCTCTACGAGCCACACAGGCCAAACTCTGCACTAACTCCACATGTGCTGTTCCGTTGTCTCCAAAGTGCTCCAAGTTACCAGCGTTGGGTTTGAACTAAACTTCATTAACCATTTTGCTGGTGACAATCAAGCCACAATAGAATAATATGAAAAAAAAGTGCCTACCCAGAAATGCAGTTCGGATGTTCCTTTCTCCTCTCATATCAGCCAGTACCCAACCGTTTCAGGTATGACAGTGACAATGATGGCCTCATCCACCAGCTCCACTTGACGTCCCAAAATCTGACCGTAATATTTCAGTGGTGCATTCTCAAAGCCATTACTTTTCTCTTCCATCCTTCTCATGTCTCTCAATGTTGTATGCGACTAAAATGTTTACAAGATGATTTTATTTTAGAATCCTTTCCATTTTTGTAAATAAATCAAATTAATGTTCCTTTAATACAGCTGTAATTCACCCACATTGTTGCAGTAGAGCTTATTATCTCATTTACATTTTTAAGTGCTTTTCAAACTGTAGGATATCTGGGCTGGAAAGCAAAACATTTCATTTCTTTGTTCTCAGGCCAACACAAAGCACTTCCAAGGTCAGGTATGGTGTAGACATTCAACAGCAAACATGTTTACATGGCATTTGAAAGCCAGTTTAACTGAAAAAAAAAAAATAAAATGTCTTTTTAACAGTAATGCAAGTCAACTTAGCAAAGCTGAGGGATGGGGATTAATTCTGTACCTGGAAAAATTTAACTAAATTAGTAAGGCTTTGTTTTCCGTTCAGGGGAAAAGGCCTCTGACACTTAAAAATTGGCCTGTATTTTTAGTTTTTTAATCCCTTTTTCTTCATCTCAGCAGTTATTGAACATAAGCTTTGTTACTCTTTGGGCAAAATCTGACACTTTGAAGCTGTGGAATAAAAACTGCATTTCTAAACAAACCAAAACCAAAACCATTGTTTAATTTTACAAAAGAAATGTTCTGTGGTGTACCTGGGATAAATCGTCTGCTGTTTTTAAGAGTATTCTGTGTGACAAAAGCTCCTCTGTCAGATACAGAAAAAGATTTGAGGGTACTGGGTAGCTTCAGAAACAGCTATCAGCATTCAGGGTCTGGCCACTGCATATGAAGCTTTTTGACAATAGAGAGAATTTTCAGTGTGATCTTCAAAAGGGTGCATTATTCATGACATCCATCATGATTCCTCCTAGAAAATTAAAATCATGGGCAACAAACTTGCTTACTTCTAATTACTATTTTCAGAGCTAATCATATGCAGGAATCTACAGCAACCATGAGATTTTGATGTTACTTTTTTTTGTTGTTGTTGACATGGCTTTGATCAAATACTGATCTTTTGGTTTTACTTTTTTGTCCTTGTGCTGATAGGAGAGCTGAAATACCCAAATGAACATTAATTACTCATGAAACATCCTTTATACACAAGGCTAGATTCTACAAAGTGACCGGCAGGAGAGCTGGTATGCAACACAGCAATAGTCCAAAAATGGTCAAGTTAGAGGTATTTGTGATTGATCAGAGGAGTTAGTCTTTTTTTTCTGCCATCCCAATACAAAACGTACCAACAGCCAGTTATGATGTGATTGGAAAAGTCTGTAAACTCATACAGTATATTCTGGTTTGGGCAATCAGTGAATGGATAATTATAAGACTAGTTTGCTACACTTATATGCTATAGTAAAAGTACTTGATTTCTAAATTGTACTTGTTTAGAACATTGTCTGCTTTCATAATGAAACAAAATATGCGCACTCCATGTACGTGGACCTAACAAAGACTATGTTATCTGAATTTCCCAAATTAAATTACTTTAAGATGGATTGCAAGCCCTCAGATTTAAAGGAACCTCTCATTTTATGGTCTGCAAAAGATGTTTGTCTGTTGTAAATAAGAAAAGTAAAAATGGAGAAATCAAGGAAGGACATAGCAGTGCAGCAGTTCTTTGCCACCATGTGGTTGCTGTCCTTACCAGGAACAATTTGAGATCCTGTTTTGTATTCAGTACTTGCAGATTTGTGTGATTGAGTGTGATATAAATCTGTTCTCTGAGACAAATGCGTACATATATATACATGTACATTTGTACGTGTACGTGCTATCTCTTGACCATCTTCAAAGTCCTGTGAAAGAGTGAAACTTGCTCATGAGCACAAGGAGGGAGTCCGGGTAGGACAGCTGATGTGTAGCAAGGTTTCCTTCCTCCTTATTTTTCACCATGCCAAGCTATTTGGACTGTATAAGCTGATCACGTGGAAATAGCAGGAAAAGACGGGTCATACTTTGTAGTTTATCCAAGACGTGCTCCATGAATGTTCCCGAGAGTTGTCCTGTATTGGTTATGTCTGGATGCTTCGGAGTTATGGCAGGACTTTTGTCAAATTAATTGGGTCTTTGGTGATCTTTCTGATACATAGAACGGTGCTGCTCCTTACTACATTTCTACGTGGCATGACCTTATCATTTTAGTTTTTAAATCAAAGTATGCTTGTTTGTGTTTTACCTTACAAATTTAGATGTACAAAAAGAAAACAAAAAGCCTGCAATTCACACATCTATTTCATTATATTAATGCAAATTCCTGGTACTGCAAGACTTGTTGAGTATTGAAGACCGGTTATATATTCAAAGCCTGGATTTCAACATTTCTCAGAAGCGGTGATAGCATGAAAGTCCCTGGGCAGATTTGAAGTTCATGCTTGGGTCTGGTTACATTTTTTGGCATCAGAACATGTAATAGTCTTATAGCTATAAGACTTTAAAGTTAATACCTGGCATCACTTCAAAACAATGTGCAAGATCTATCATAAGTAGTCTTCTTATCTTATCTCAATAGCAATTTTATCCTGTAAATGATTTGAGAGTACAGTATTTCAGTGCTGTGGAAAAGAACAGGGTTTTTTTTTCTGTTAAATCTTTGCACTGGGAGTACTTTTAATGATCCTGGTTTATGTACGGGTATTCTACTTGGAGGAAGCAAACGTTAACCATATTGCATGTTCTGCAAAGTGTAGTAAGAGTCCATGGGCTCATTGGTCTCTCCTTTCAAGGGCGCGCTGCAGAAGGTCTCTGTGAAGCTCAGCTTTTTGAAAAGCAGCACTGGAGGCACCTCCAGTGTCATTTATAGTGTATGTCCAGTGCGAGTCCCGTCCCAGGTCCTGTCCTGACTCTGCGCCACGCTTTTCAGCTGATGGGTAGCAATGCCCTCATTTCCTGGCATACAAAAGATAACTCCAAATATTCCCTTTCTGCTGCCAGAGCCGCCTCTGTGTTGATGTCAATCTAACATCCACATTGTGCACTTTGCTTCAAGTCAGCACTTGCAGTTAACAATGCCTTTATTCAAGCTGACAACATAACTAAGCTTTTAGTAAATGTGTAAGTAAATGTTAAGTGTGTATTCAAACATTCAACAATGACTAGGAAACTTTAAAAAAAAAATCTTTGAAACTTTGTATTGTTTGTTTGGTGTGTATCTGTTAGAAATAACATAGACTATCAGTTCCTTGCGGCATGACTGTTCTTTTGTTAAGCATGTAACAAAAAGATCAAGGCTCTGAGGGACTGCCGTAATAAAAATAAATATATAAGAAGAACAATAATGACAAAATAAATTTGTCGATGCATTTTATGAGCTTGGTTTAGAAGTGATTATTTCTGAACTAAATAAAGACTGGATAGTTGTGGTAAAGTGACATGATCATAATATTCCTTTTATTTATTGCCATTTATACTTCTTTTGTAGATCACATACTAGACTTTACTGTGGGGCAGGAGGGGAGCCCCTCATCTCGGCGAGCATCTCGTTTCAATAATATGGAATACATTTTCACTGCAAATTCCAGACATGGTTTTCCAGAGAGAGGATTATTGTTCTGGCTTAAATAAAAAGTTATTGGTACATTGCAAAAGTGTTCCTAGGAAGCACAGGTTGTACAATTAAGATGATGACAAAAATCTGAGACAGTTGCAACATTTCCATTTCCCTTTCAATATTTGAGGATATTTATTACATTTTTAGTATGAATACTTGTAGCCTCTAATAAGATAGAACTACTAAGATTTAACTACTCTTGTTCAATCAATGGTCCTACCTGTGCAGAATAACTTTACTCAATAAAGGTGGCCAAACTGGGTCTGTCACATCTTAGCAGCCATCATGTACAGCTGGAAGCAACTGTAGCTGAAGAACTGCACTGATACTGCACTGTTTTCTTAATCAGCTCATTGCAAGACATTATCTATAAGTTTTTCTGCCATCCTGTGTTTCTCACGTGTGTTTTGCCTCTGTTGGTATCGTTTCAGGCTTTCCAAGATGAAATCGAAAGTTACCGCAATCAGGTGCAGGCTGCAGAGAAGAAGCTGCAACACAGGGAGCTGGAGACCCACGATCAGGTACCGGGTGCTGTCCCCCTTGTCTTCTTCCCTTAGGCAGGGAGGTTCGATGTTTAAAAATATCTAGCTTCAAAGCAAAAGCACGTATTTTCCTGCAAAATTTTCAGCTAGCTTTCTTTTCTGTTTTTTTGGTAGTAAAAGAGAATTAAACTGTCTGAACCCTACAGGCAAATACTTATCTCAGGCTCACTATTTCAAGTTGGTATTTCAACTATCCTAGCTGTTAAATGATGCATTTATTTTGAACTGACTATACTGTTTTAAGAGAGGTTTCTGAGACTATTCTAACCTGTTGTTTAATGGCTTGTATGAAGAGAATTATAATTGGACAGTAACTGAGCTAAAAATAATCTTTACTCCTGATCTTATGCTTTCATTGTCCTAGCATGTTGTCTGTAAACAGTTCGATATGATTAATAGTGCTAAAATTATTCTGGACAGTTTCAGTGAAATCAGAGATTTAGTGTGCTTCAAGCAAAATACTGTCTGTAGTTTACAGACTAAATTGAAGTATTCAGGAAAATATACAAGTGGTGGATATCTGAATCACATAAGAATTTACAGATTTCTAATAAGAATCAGTTTTTTCAGCATTTGAGAACTTTATTTGGTTCTGAGTAAACAGTATCCATAACATACATACTCTAAAAAGCATTTCTAAATCTATACCTGCATGAATAGTAAGTTGGGGTGGTTGTAGAAGAGTGATAATCATTATTTTCAAATATTTTTCCCCAGTTGTTGTCATCCTGTTTGCACATGGGAACCCTCATCCACCCTTGGTGTTTACGTTCCTGCATTTCCTCTCTGGAGAGCTGGTGATTAGCTATTCTGCTCTCTTCCCCCTCTCCCTCCCAAATCCAGATGTTGGGCCAGGTTCACCCTTATGATCATGCTTGCAGCATCAGAGGAGTTTGGTGTAATGACTGAGTTGGCCTACAAGCATTGCGTTTTGGCTTCAGAGAGTCTCTAGAAAAGAAGGAGGAAAATTAGCTATTTGGGGCATGGTTGTCCCTCCCAGGGAACAGCACTGGCCTGCACTCTTTGAGACTCCTCTTCTCTCTTATTTTTTTTCTTTAAACTTTGCCACTGCCATTTTGCTTTTTTTCTGACCCACTTTGAGGGACGATCCAGAAGAAGAAACAAAACATGACTTGTGAAACACAGGGGTAGAAGGCTAGACATGCAGATTCACAGGATGGTGTCGCTGCTTTCTGCCTTCAAGGTTTTCTCTTACATGAGCACCTGGTCCAAACCAACCTACAGGACTATCGTGTCCACACTAAATTAATGAAGGACTAGCTCAGCTAGTAATGTTCTGTTCCCCAGTATAAATGGAACAGAAATGTTATTTAAATGACACTGCACCATACAGCTTAGAGCTTTTCCTGCAAGGTGGTAATATGTTAGCAGGCTTAGGGCAACACTCATCTCTGCGTTCGTCAACGGTCTTGTCTGTGCCATTCATCTCTTGGGACTTTCTGAAGAAGCTGGGGCCATTGAGGATGTTTTTGTTAGGTGGCTTTGGTCTCTTTTGCAGACAAACATTTTGAAAGTTGTTAGAGTGTCTTCTCTGTGACTGGTTAATTCATTAGTTGTGCTTATCTCTCCAGAAGAAAAATGCAAAAATGACAGCTCTGACATATTTCCAGTTACTTTGTCTTGGCCAGGCTACCTGTAAACATGTTAATCAAGGATTAAAAGTAGCTAACGACTCATCAGCTGATCAGGGAGTTGAAATATTTAAGGCAGTAACTTAGAACTTGCTTTCTGCTTTTACCAAATATTGTCTGAATTGGAATTGCATAAAACATCAAAATTTGTGCTGGCGCTATTACAAAGGCCACTTTTCTGAGCTTTTACATGTCTATAAATAAGGAGGAGAGAGGGTTAAACAGCTTCTGTTTTTCATTAAAAGGAAAAATCTTGTGTTTTGATTCTATAACAACAACAAACAAATGAATGAGACATGAAAAAACATTTTGTTGTGCTTTTAATTAAAACTAAAAAGCTGTTTCTCGTTATGGCTTGTTGGGTGGTATCTTAGTGCTCCACGTTTGTCTTTTTTTCAGTGCAATGTCCTTATAACTCTTCAGTCTCTGAGAGTGACTGACAGATCCATGAGGCTTAACTCTTTGTTACAAAAACCCTCTGGTGATTGCACAGAGTTAACCTTTCTTTGTTATAATTATCCAGAGAGACAGCGACAAACTATCCTATAAATAAGGGGGTTGGAAATATGTTAGAACTCCTCCGTTGGCAAGCCCTGAGCTGTCTAGAGGTGAGCGTGGCACTCCAGTTGAAGATGAGCTGTTGTTTTTATGCAGCTTTTTCATTCCAGTACTTCATGTTCTTGTATGAACTTGTGTTTACTCCTGTTTACTTTTTCAATCCTCTTTACAGTGTGAGTAGATGCAATCATGTTGTATCTGTGTTGTTTCACCAGTGGTGCAGTATGGCAACGTTATCTGAATGATGAGTTCCAATCCAGCTGAACGTACATTTGTCAAAAGTGCCTGGGAACTTCTCCCACTTTGACTAACTTAAATAATTTTATCTTTTCCATAAGGGTTGTCCTGTCTGTGCTAAGCATGGTTTTCTAGGACAATGGTCTGTGTGTTCGTTGATGGTACACTTCTAGATTGGAGTCTCAGAACTGTATCATCTTTCTTCATGTCAAAATGCTGGATGCTTCCTTCAAAAATTATATGTCCGCCTTCTTGAGACATATGTAATTGTATTCGTGGAAAGTGGCAAACTAGCAGTAAACAAAGTGTAACTCACACTTAATATATAGTTTCTTTATATATAGGTTTTTTGGTATATAGTCCCAAGACAGGTAAAGCAGTCTGGGAAGGTTGCTAGGAAATTTGGGTGCATCCGAACAGTTTCTTGTATCTCAGTACTGTGTAACTCTGGGAACCGGCTTCCCGTTAACTAATCCCATTTAGGTTATTTTCCTGTATCGTATACTCTTGTAGTGTATCACGGTTGTCTCTTATACATGCCTAGATCTAACGTAAGACAAGCTTTCTGATAGAAAGATCTTTCATTCTATTAAAAATGTTTCTCTTTCTTGAGTCATATGGCTTTGTGCAGTTGTCAGTCATAGTTAAAAAAATCTAAACTGTGCATACAGCAGACTTTACATCCTCTGAATGTGTAATTAAAAATGACGCACATCACTGAGAGCTTTAGCGTGTGCCTTAATGAATCCAGGAATTTAGGCATGTGCAACAAATTTGGTGAATTGGGGCCTGTATAAAAATTAATGGCAGTGATGTTCTTGCTTTATTACCTAGATTTCTTTAGAATACCTCATTTCATTTCAGATTCCTTTTTGTAAGGGTAATCACCCTGACTCAGTATACTAAAAAGCTCCAAGAATCACTCTTTCGAGGATTACTTGCATGATTTTTTTCAGAAAAAAACCCTATTCTTTTCATTCCTTGTTCTAATGTTTTTAACTATAGGGGTGGATTGAGCATGATGTAAAATTTCTAATTGGGGATAATAGAAGGGAAAAAGTTCCTTTGTTCACAAACAACTGAAGTAACGACAGTGTAGATACTCAAACCATAGGAATACTGCTCCAAGCAGTCAAATCACAAATAGAGTCTTAAAGGAGAGAGGTTCTCTGAAGACAGAAAATCAATTATGTTCAATTCATGAATATTGCTGAGGAAATGAAGGAGAATACCAATGTAGATTTCCAGCCCTTTAATTTCTTTTTTCTCAAATAGATTATAAAAAAGAGAAAAAGGAGTTATCTGAATAAGGATGTTGTAGAAGTATTTGGAATAAAATGGAACGGCTTAGTTTGTTAAGTGGATTTCACTTATGTTCAAATGAAAACAGGAGTGATAATTGTAAAAGCAATATGATTCAAAAGCATTCAGCGAGTTTTCATTTTTAATGTTTATTATTCTGACTGGTTCAATTTTTTATGACTGCTGGATATTTACCACATTCAGCCTAACTTACTGTTTCCATGCCAACTAAATATATTTGTTCTCTGATGAATGCTGTGATGCATCGTTCTGAAATTTCAGTTGCTGTGTAGCACAGAGAACTTCTAACGTTTCCCACACCTTCTCCTTGATGGGAATAGTGCTACTGCCTGCAGATTTGTGGAGCTGCGAGCAAAGACTCAGTGAGACAGAGATGAGCAACGTATGCCTATGTCTAGGGTATGGGTCCCAAGTAGTCCTCAATACAATGATGGCTGGAAGGCTTGAGTAACATCATCCCTTTAGTTTAGTGCTTTTGGTCCATATTTCTTTTCAGATATATTTTTAAAGATATCACAGAGTTTTAAATGCAATCAGATAAATTCACGGAAAATCTTTGCCCTCACTTCCATCATCCTGCCCTACTATATCTACTCTGGAAAAATCATGTGGAGGTGGGTGAACCACCGCAGGAAGTTTGGTACAAACCCAGCCTCTCTCCTGCAGCAGGGCTTTTAGCTCAGGTGCCCCAGATAATTGCAAAAGCCCGGCAGTGCTGCTGGGGCCCCTGCCTTGAATTTCCAGACTTTCTCAAAGGGTTGTCTTTCTCGGAACATGTTAGAGTTGTCTAAAATCAGGCTAATAAGCTCTAGGTTAGCTATTTAAAAATAAAAGTTTGCTTTGTGGCCAGCTGCAGGTGAGGCGGATTTAGGCAGCCTTTGTTTTGCAGAGCTGACAAGCGCTTTGGAAACTGAGAAACAAACAGTGAGCACGCACTGGAGGTGGTGATGAAATTCTGCCATTTGCTCTGGTTGCTTCAGCCCACGTCACTGAAACGCTTCCAGAATTTTCCCCCAGAGACCCATTTCTGCTCCCACAGAAATGGGAAGCTCAGTCTAGATTTGAATGATCTTAACCACAGGAGTGATTCACAGAGAGCAGGCCCTGCACTGTCGCTGCCTGGGGACCAGGCGGTTAACCCCGCGGGCAGGCAGCGCTGGCACCAGGGCTCAGCAGCCGCTGGCGCGATGGGGAAGAGAAGAGAGTGAGAATCTGAAAGAAGTTTCCACTGGGACTTTCAAGAACAGTGACACCAAATATTGTCACATTAAAATAGTTCCTGCAGTTTCTGTATGTGACCAGCACGGACTGGAGAGGATGTATTTGAAGAGCGCTTCTTTTTCTGTAGTTCTGTGTGGCTGAGGAGGGTCCTTCTCCTGTCCAGCCATTGCTCTGCCCACACCCCGCACACTGGGGTCAGGAGGGTACTGCGTACTTCAGCTCTTTTCCTCCCATAAAACATTTCATGTATGTATATATGTGAAAAACATAAGAGGCAAACAGCCAGAGGGGCATAGCTCCCCGTAGGCTGGCACCTGAAAATCTGCTGGTTCAGTGTCTGCAAAATAGAAGATTTCTTTTGTAACTACTTATGGTGAACAAATTTCAAGTTTAAAACGTTTTTATTGAAAAAAAGATGCTGGAGAGCCACATACAAGCAGTGAAGAATCTGATGTGAGTGGGAGCACACTGGTGAGGCTGTTTGGTGTACACAGACCAAAGCATCCATTTGTTAGTGCATTGCTGTCTTTTCAGACTTCCTGAGAGAGGCTGATGGGAAAGAATCAGAGACTGATTCTGGTTATATCTCTATAAGGGACCTTTCATGGACATAGGTGCCCCTATAGGTGTACGGCAATGTTGACTTAGGTACCATAAAATCACTACTGACATTATTTGGAGCCCAATTCTACCACTTTTATATTGCTTAGTGTCTACCATACATGGAATTCCGTTGATATATTCGTTAATTGCTTTGATACAAAAGCACCGCCCAATTTTTAATTAAGACTGAGATTGTTAGAATAAATCATAACTTTGCATTTGATGTATTTTATATTTTGTATAGCATTTTCTTTAATGGCCTACTATGAAAGGAATGCAGAATTAAATCGAATATAGTAAATTATACTGTATAGCATGAAGTTTCAGATTAGCAGAAGGAGATAGAAGCTGAGATTCAAGCAGAGAAAAACAGATTTGCAGGTGGGATTTGAAAGGAGCTGGAAATCAATGGAGTTGAAAGTTCCCAGGAGCTCCATATGGCAGGAACTGCGGGAGAGAAGGCTCTCACCAACTGTGCAACTGTCAAAGGAAAAAGAGGTAGATGATGATGATGATGATGTATGCATGGAAGTCAATGATCAAATGTTAGCTTTGGTAATCAGACACAACTGGAAAACACACAAATATATACCTACTTTATAGAACAGAATGAATTATTGGAACAAAATAGCCAGCTGGAGAAAGACAGTAAAACAGAAACTACAGAACAAATAGTTAAAAGGAAAAAGAGAATTTTTACCAAAAAAAATTGAAGCATTTGCTGGCACGCAGGAATTGGAGAGTATTTTTAAATGTCAGTTTTCTGGCTCTTTGTCTTAAATTGTAGTGAATGAGAAAGAGATCTTTCTTTTAAGAGAGCAGTACATCATTTTAGAGCGTCTGTGGTTTGCTTGCATATTATCAATTAAGGGAATTTTGTTCTTTCAGAAGAGTTTAAAGTAGGTCTACAAGGGACAAAGATGCTGGTATTTAATGCAGGGAATTTAAAAAAAAAAAAAGAAGAAATGGGAATGCATGGAGGAGCCAGTCGGATGACAGAAGACAAGAGCAGAGACACCCCATCTCCAGTGTGGGCTCCCGGCGATGCGTGCTCAATTAGTGAACTGTGCCATTCATGGTTTTTTAGGTGATGAGGTGCTTGGATAGAGCTAAAAAAGACTGAAAAATGCCAACTTTATGCTGATCTTTAACATCATTTAAATTCTAAAGTATTATTTTGTTTGCAATTTAATCAGCACCAAGTGACATCCATCAGAAGTCTGTTAGGGAATCACAGGATGGCTGTCTCCTGCACTACCCATCCTCGCCCATGTCCAAAGCTGAGCCAGCTCTTACCAACCCTGATGCTTTGTAAACCTGGCAGCTGGTTTTCCAGTTGAGATGCTGATTAGATTTTTGTTCTTGAAAGAGGGGAAATGGTGATAGTAAAAGTGGCTTCTGATTGTTATCTACAAAGATTTGCATGTTCACATAGTCAGTGTGAAAATATCAAGCCTGATCCTGCATGCTACTGAGCTTTGTCAGCTCTCACTGTCATTGGTGAGCACTCAGCACCTCCCTCTATCAGACACTGAAACCTTGACTTGCTGAACCACCCCAGGATGGAAGGGATTATATAGAAGGTAACACATGCTGGAATGTAAAACTGAAATACATAAATACATTCCAGTGGTGGTGTCAAAGATACTTATAGCTTTATTTCGGAATTAATTATCTTGATAGTGTCTTAGGAATCGACAGAGGCAGAAATGAACACCATGTGTTTTCAGCTTTGGCCCAGCAGCTCTGATTAGGGGCTGGGCTGGTTTAGGGTCGGGGCGTGTGAGCCGTGGCTCCAAGTCCCCTTCGCCCCGCGGCAGGGAGGACCCTTGTGGTGCAGTAAGGACCTCTCCGGCTGATGAAAGGACGGCATTGACCAGAGCTGAAGGAAATAGTGCTCCAGAACAAAGATGGCATCTGCGATGAGTCATTTGGAAGGAGGGGAAAAGAAGTCGGGGATCCTCCAAATCCCAGCTGGAACAATAGCAGAGCCCTGGAGAGGGGGAGGTTGAGAGAAAAGCGTGAATTTTCTAGCCACAACATTCCTGGTTGTTCTGTGCTGTTGACAGTGAAAGCTTTTATTCCTCTCCAACTCGCGTAATCCCAAGAATGCTGTTCTTGCCATATGCAGCCCACTGGTGTTTTTTTTTTAAAAAGCTTTGCCTGCCTTCCCCTCCTTTGCAGCTATGAATTATATAGACTTGGATTGCTTGACTACAAACAGAGGATTTTCCAGGTGGGAGATCTTGGTTAAGAAAAGAAAGATATCAAAATACAAGCCACAGAAGTAATAAGGCTTCTTGGATGCAGGTTGGAGAAAAAAAAAACCACTTAGACCAGAAAGCTCAGTGTGCAGCGAGCAGCTCGGCCTAACTGGAGGTCCCCACGGGTTAGTAAAACAACAAGGCAAAAATGTTTTGGACGCTCAGATGGTTTACTAGCTAAAGACAGAAAAACAAAGAGGACGGCTATGCCACCGATTTATGTTTTATTGAAACTGTCAGAACAGAGGAGGTTCTCCAGCAGTATTTTCTCCATGGAGAACAATATGGTCTCCACTTGGCAAAATAACTTGCTCAGCTGATCTTGCTCAGTTACTGTTTTCAACTGAGCCAAATTCATGCAATTTATAGCATTCATTACTTTTCTTAAGAACTTGAGAACATTTGTATCAAATTGCATTCTGTTTCTCTAAACCTGAAGAACCATATTTCAATGTACATTGCACAGTAAGAATAGAAATTCCCACTGCCTGAAATAAGAGAGGATGTGGAGTGAAAAGCAGTGGACATTCATATTTGATTATATTGTAAAAAGACAAATGTTCGCACCTTATTCTTCATTGAAAAAATGGATACATTGTTTGAGTCTTCATTAGGAAAAATTGTTTCAGAAGATTTCAAGCTCAAATGAAATGATCTGTTACAACAGAAACCTGAGAGATCTGAAGTTTAAGGAAATTGAGGATTTTGGTAGATTTGGTTCCTCGGTTATAGACATTGTCCAGCGTCCCCCAGGCCGGGCGATGGAGGAAGGGGCCCATACAGACTCTTAGCAGTTTTGTGGGAGTAGATCTATGCTCACTTAGAGTTTAGGAGTGCTGAGAAGCAAAGGAGGAGTCATTGCAATTAGGGAGAATACAAACAAACAGTGATTAATTATTACTTTGACATTCTTTGGGTTGTTGTTTGGGTTTTTGTTGATTTTTTTTTTAATTGGGATGGCATTGTAGTAATTTGTCCTTCGCTTGCCTTTTTCCAAGTGCTTTCAGAAAATTACTTCAGCAAACTTCACACCACCTGAATGAAGTTGACCTATGCAATATTATTACTATTATGATTATTACTCCTATTATTATTATTGGCCTCATTTAGGAGGATAAGGCTTAATCTGAGATTAAATAATTTGCCTAAGGCTGAAGGAGTTATTTTTACCTTTTTGATACCCTAACCTGTCTTCAGATCTATTACAGCAGATCTTTCACGTCTTCTTTCAGAGATGTGTATTGCAGTACAGATGCATGACCTTTTTAAAGAGATTTCTCTTTTAAACAGCATTATAACGTACCATTGTTTAAACAATGCAGGAAAGTATTTGAGAGAGGAAATTACTTTTCTCGTCTTACTCCCCCTGAAACGTGGAGAAAATTTGATAATAATTAAATTATTCTAATTATGCCTTTTTGTCACTATCTGGTATTCCCTGGCACACATGGAATTACTGTCTTTCATAAATATTATAAACAGGCAGAAATTAAGATACTGAAAAAAACACACCACCTTAGGTAAGTGAACTGCCTTTTGATTCTTGTCTGACATAAACAAAATGTTAGCTTCATGCCCTTCAAGACAAGATTTCTTTTTTTTAAAGGAACTCGAACAACTCTTCTGTGGTCCCTTCATTTGCTTTGGCAGTATATACTCCAGAGTTTCTTTTGCATTTTCCTTATGCTCCTCTGGTTCAAATAAAGTAATTTACAGTTGGGAGATCTGGAGAAGATTGCATTTGTTTGTTCGGGTTTTGTTTTTTTTTTTTTTTTTAGTGAAATGGAGATTTTGCACCAGGGCCACTGTGTTCTGGAAAATAAACTCAACATCACAGACCTCTTGGAAGTAAGAAAGGGAGAGCTGGCTATTGGGAACCCGAATAAGATATGGCGTGGTTGTGACTGTATAGCAGAGCATAGAAGAGAAGCAGAATATCCTCTGCTGTGCAGGCTGTTCTTAGCGCATGGACTAAAATGTATCTGGTCATCTTGAAGATACTATTTCTCCTGGATGTGCTTAAGTTGTTTCTTTCAGAAAGGAAGGAGAGTGACTACAGTGCAACTAGGTGCCAATGGGACTTGTTCCTGATCGGTCCTGTGCTCCCATCTGCTTCTAACCCAGCCCCACAAACATCCCTCTGAAGCTTTTAGAAATAGTGAGTAGCTGCAAAACTGAATTCTGCCACCTGAAGACTCCTTGAAGTAGTAAAATTGAAACTCGTCTTACACTAATGAAAAGTGTTGAGCCAGGCCTGATCACTTGGTTTGGAAAGCTCAGTTTTGGATATTTCTCTTCTGGGCATCAAAACCAACTTTGATCTCTTTTGAGAATAGTCAATGCCCAACTATGACAAGATCTCATTGTAGTTTGTGAAATTATAACTTCCCTGCTTTCTGCATCACTTTGAATAATTGTGCGAATATTTGTCTCTTCTTTTTTTCTAATTTATCGTGTGACTCAGCATACATAAGCTATGTGTGGCAACTTTGGCTTTCAGTTGTTTCTGCTGACACCAAAGATGATTGATGGTAAAACTTTAAACCTCCTATGTTAGCCACCAACCTGAATAAACAAAGACCAGTGTGGCAGCTTAATATTAAAAGCTATAAAACCTTCCTGGGGGTTCATGGATTAAATCAACTCACCAAAATGAATTTTCAAAAAAAAGCTTTCTCAGGACTGAAGAAAAACGAACACAACAGTAAATGAAATAGAGCTATCCTCAGCCAGCAGACTAAAGCCCTCCTGAGGGCTGAAGAATTGCAATTTTAAACATCTCTCAAGAGTGCAAGAGGAGACACGGTATTTGTGGATCCTAGGGAGGCAGCTTGAGGCTATAAAAGAACAAAAAAGCCTTTAAGGCACACAAAAAAAAAATATATCCCTGCAGACATAGCTTTCATTGGTCAAAAACAAGCGTTAAAAAATAAAAACCTTCCTCCATTAAAATTAGTATACATTAGCCCACTATATATTATTTTTCAGTTATAAGAAGTAATTTAGATTTTTACCTTGCACTGTTTTAATCTCTTGGTTCAATAAACCTTGATAGTAACTTCAGCCAAAAATATCAGCATGTTGTTTATCATAATATGACAGGAAACAGCTGGGATCCTATTTTCATCGTATTGTGATGCAATTATTAGTGAGCACAACTGAAAGTAACATCTTTTGTCTTAGCAAACAAACAAATGGCAGTTGTAGCCCAAAGAATAGTTTTCACTGCAAAAAAAGTGTGTGCCTTCTCTCTGAAACAGAGTAAGAAATCAGCCCCAAGCAATATTTCAACTACCAGGGCTTCTTTCTCATTTTCTTTCTCCATTTTCAGCTGACCCGGTAATATATATCCAAAGCACTGTACGTATTTCTTCCTGACTTTCCAAGAACCACCTTTGTCAAAGGGAACAATCCCCTTGCTGCTTTGCAGAGTTAATAGCAAACATTAACAGCGTTGTGAAAGCATGATTTAGAGGACACTTGCAGATTAAACTATTAAAACCAGTGACCTGGTTGAAAGAAGACTGTTGCACAATTAGGACATTATTATTTCACTCACAGAGGTGTATTAAAATTTTGGTGGCATCTACTTAGAATGAAACTTTCTTGTCTTTCCTCTGGGAAAAATTGTAATAAGTGGCTCTTGCTGGGTGCCTGGCACCTGAGGAAGCTGGTGTGAGTCCTAGATGCCCTGCAGGCACGGCTAGGTCGTGGTGTAGTGAGTTATATCGGAGTCCAGGCTCAGCTCCCGACATCTGCATCGCCTGTAAATGCAGAGCTCGAGTGTGAGTCAGGCCCCTGCGACGGAGTTTCTGTGCTGGTTGGGTCACCCCAACATATTGGCAAGGTGATCATCCAGATCCTCTTACTTATGAAATAGATCTTTATTATTCAAAATTTAGGAAATGAAAGGATTTTGCTGTTCTAGCTGCCTGCTGCTGCTCCCATCTCACCAAGAACAAATGTAACACATTGAATTAACTGAAATGTATGTTTCTGCTCTATCAAGGTCCCCACCCAAATGAGCTGTTGGCTCAGAAAATATTTATCCTGGCAAAGCACCTATGCATAACTTTGTAAGCCTTTACAGAAATAGTGGCATAAATTTATCAGAGTAACTTTCAAAACCATAAATTTTGATCACTGGCTTCTACATAGGCAGAGTTCAAACAAGGTTTCCTGTCTCACCATTTTTTTTTTCCTTTACATTTGCATAGTGGCATCACTTGCAGTTCACAAGGAAAGCCTCTAATTGCTTATTTGCATAGAGATTTGGAGATTTCTTCTGCATGTCGGAATGACTCATAGACAGAATTTTCCTAAAGTTTCATCAGATTGTTTTATTCCTTTTGTATTGATAGTTGTATTATGCATAATGCATATTTTGGCATGACCTGCTTTTACCATAGGATGGTAGTTGGCACATCTTGCAGTGAACTTTGTGTTCAGTTCTCACGTGTATAAGCGTGTGCGCTCCTTGCAAGCTGGGAGCTAGAAGTTGTAACTCCTGGCTTCTTCAGATGCAAGACGGAGGTTTTGATTTGTGGTTGCAATGGTAGAGTTAAGCAATTTGGTAACTAAAACAAAATTAGCAGAAAATGGCATTGGTGTGTAAATCATTGGAGAAAAGATTCAATTTGAAAGTTTAAAGATGTTTTATAAGTTAATCTGATATTGAATCCCTTTTATCCTTTATTTACATATTCAGCTGCTAATCCAGAAAAACACCTAAGTACTTGCTTAATTTGAATTAAGCGGTTAATCCTATTGGAAGTTAAGTACAGATAGGAGGCCCTGATTCAGCCAAGTAATAAAGTGTGCGAGCAGTCCTGTGCGGCTTGATGGACAGAGCTGTACCAGACTCTGTACTTTTCCTGGGTCAAGATTTGGCAAAGACAACCACACTGGAGAGATACAAAGCACAGTCCTCCCAGCTGATCTGTCTTCGTGTAACACTGCTTAGTAACGGTACTGTTTACTCAGCATCTGTTGAATAAGGTTATGGATTAGAATGTTCTCCTTTAGAGGTAATCGTTTTGGTGTGAACATCTGATCTTGTAACATGTCTAAGTTGCTCAAACCTATTTGCTGCAAGTCCCATACCCTCAATGAAGTCGAGAAAGACACAAAGTGCAATGAAAAATAGTTGCATGCTGGATAAAAAAAAGTCCTTAAAAGCACCTGGAAGTTGAGAAATTTTGTAAAAAAATCTTGGGCAACAGTACTTCACCTTGTCTAAGGGAGGAAGGGGCAAATACCGTTCTACTGACCTGATTCAGATCTCACCAAAGACAAAAAGAAAACTTCTGGCTATCAATTTGCAAAGTGAATATCTGTATAAATGCTCTATTGACATAGATTTAGGAATGATTATTGCTTCTTCAGGCCATGTCCCAGCCTTACATGTCCCAAGCCTTACTGTTTTCTTTTCATTATTTTTTTCCTCCTCTCCCTATATTCTTGTGTTTTCTTTTTCCTTTCTTCCTCTTTTTTACCTCTTTTGCTCTTGACAGGTCTTTGTTTATCTTTCTTCTCTCTCCGTCCCTTTCCCTTGATATCACAATTCTGCATTTACTTGGACTCCAATTTGGGAAAAAGAAGCAGAAAAAGTTACTCTCTCGCTTCCAAGAGTGGCCATCTATATATAAATTTCTTTTTCTTCTGTTTCAGATGACCTCTATACAACAAGAATATGAAAACACACTCAAAGGTCTGATGCCAGCATCTTTGAGACAGGAACTTGAAGACACCATTATATCTTTAAAAACTCAGGTAAATTCTTATTATTCATTTTCAACTTTTTTGGATTGGATAAAAACCATCTCTTCTAGACAAGATATTGTGACTATCTAAAATTTGGCAAAAAATACTGAATAAGTCTCAAAACCAAATTATGGCAGCACTCACATGCTTCTCACTCAGTCATCTTTCTCGAGGCTCTTCTCCTCCGGTTTCCTCACCTTGCGAGCTACTATGCTGTATCTTTTGATCACAGATTTTGCGTCAGTTGGCAGTTGAAAGTAGAAATTATGCTATATCCAGTATTAGGGTTTTTTTCTCAGCCTTTTAAATATAGCACACAGTTCTCTGTCATCTTCCTTACCCTGTTTCTCCTGAAGGAATCATTTAAAGGTTGCATGTAAAGGGTGCAGAGGAGAATTAGAAATAATTTTGTTTTCTTTCCAGTCTCTATAATGAAGCAAATGGGATATTTCTTTTAAGATATTAGTCCAAATGATCATTGTGTTATTTCTACATTTTCCTATATAAAGAGACTCTAACAGACTTCTGTAATGCTTTGTCTTTAATATTGCAGAACACTAGCTCATTTAGAATAATGAAGAATCAACATTATTTCTATGAAATAGGCTATTAAATGGGCTAATAGAAATATCAAAATGTCATTGTAAATAGGGAACTACTAATGAACTGGGTGTGTTTCTTGTACATGGTTCCCGCAGAAGTTATCTGATGCTTTCCTATTCAGTATATTAGGAGCTGGAAGAAAACAAAATGCCGTCATGGCCTGAACTCACATGAGGAAGGATAAATAGCAATAATAGATGATCATAGATGTGGAATAACAGTAATCCAAAGAAAACACTGTCAGTGTTCGCATAGACCTACTGCAGGACTGTGCATTTAAACCCGTTGGGAAGGACTGTGATCTGTCCTGGCCTGAAGGGAAGAAATGAGAGAAAGACAAGGCAATCCTGGGGACTCAGAGCTGCCTGTGAGCTCTGGGAAGAGCAAAAGCCCTAAGGACCTGGCATATGAGTTTAGGCTTGATACCAGCATATGCTTTATACCAATTTTCAGGACCGTTTTTCAAGAAATTATAGAGCTACAAACTCTCCATTTCTCTTTTTTACACAATGTCTCTCTGTGGAGATGGTTGGTAATTTAATGTATTTGGGGTTTTTTCCCCTTTATTTTTTGTCATTACAATGCATAAGGGTTATTCTGTAGCATTTTTTGCTATGCATGAGACACTTCCCCTGGCAAAGTGTGCCTTTTATTAAAGTAGGGAATTTTCATAGGGGAAACTTTCATATTCCTATGTGCTAGTAGTGACACAACTTCAACACTATGGTTGTAAACACTCTGCTTGCATATCAAGGGATACCTAATGGAAATGATGTTCTTTCTCATTTAAATAGTTGTGGGA
Source organism: Cariama cristata (assembly GCF_000690535.1). Taxonomy (NCBI): domain Eukaryota; kingdom Metazoa; phylum Chordata; class Aves; order Cariamiformes; family Cariamidae; genus Cariama; species Cariama cristata. The sequence continues at coordinate 33,083 of NW_009635763.1, read as the reverse complement.
AATGAAGAGTTAAGGATCTACTGGGGAAATCTATTTCCCATTGATAGGGAAAAGCTGTTATTAAAGTGTGGTTCATTGTTAGCACTGTCTGGTAGGAAGCATTACTCTGGAGCTAATACAAGAATATCACACCTTTTAATGAGTTAAAAAGTAGAATCTGATATCCACCTGCAGGGCCTCTGTAAGCAGGAGCAGCATTTCAAAAGAGTAAAAGTAACTCCACACGTGAAAACCTGGGTGCTATCCCAGAAATCCATAGCTGCTGGCTGTATTTCCAGTAGTAGGCTGTTGTCTCAGACCACTCAGTAAGCAGGGCTGTTTCTGAAGCACAGGTGTCCTGGTCTTTGAAAATTGTTGAAATTCCTGTTTGAAAACATCAGACAAGAAGGGCAGTGGAACCTCTGCACCTGTCAGGATTATTTATTGTTGGAGGAGGATGAAGAGGATAGACTGGGTAAAGGCACTGAGCAATGATAAAAATAAACAAACAAAACCAAAGAAAATACTTGAAGCTTGGGCAAAGTTTTCTACAAACGTTGCTAAATATAAAGTGCACTGCCCACTTGTCAGCTCTTGGTGAGTCGACCAAAAGTGGCCACAGTGTATTAACAAACATTAATTTTCGTACACTTTAAGAACAGGTGTGTACGTTCATCAGAAGACCAAAAGTGCGGGGATCAGAGCACAGGCATCCTATGGGAGTTGAGAGTAGAACTGGAGCTCCCAAACCCTTGCATAACCCATATGGTTCTATCAGCTGAGTTTAAAAACTGTTTTGACTCTGTTCCTAAAGGAGTAGGTAGTGTGCAGCTGGAGCGGGGCCAGGGAAGCCACGCTAACAATCTGCTATCAAGTATTAATTCTAGTATGCAGCTGAAGTGTTAGTGCACTTTATTTAGGCAGGATAGACCAGAAAAATACCTTTTATGAAATGAGCGCAAATTTATTAATTAGAATTTTGTACACCATTTTCATGTGGGATGTATTTTACAGGTAGATATTCTGCAGAAAACAGTCTCTGTCCTCCAGGAAGAGCTGGACACCTACCATGCCGGAAGGTACGTGGTTATCTTTGATCAATTTGTACCATTTCACACCTGTGGATCCCAGTTATTGAAGTTTTACGGCTTAATTAAAACACTCAAATATGGTTGCAGCTTTAAAAGATCCTTATTTTCAGTAAACAAGCGTCTGAGAATTTTCCCAGTGCTTAGTCAGTACTATTAGAGCAAGATTAGAGAACTTGCAGGTGCATTACAAGTCTGGGCTTTGCCTCGATGTTCATGATGAGACAGTGGCTCAGTGCACAGCTGCAGCTCTGCGGTGATGCCACCTCCTTTTAAGATAGAAAACAATGATGCAATGCGTAATATTAGAGATCACATCTTCAAAGTACCGGATCTTCAAGAGCCTGAGCTTTTTTTCAGACGTTTACACCCTCCAATATAAATTATGGCAAGTGCTGCAGCAATAAAAAGCCTTGCTGTGCCTTTAGAGTAAGTGATTCACATGGAGAGGTGAGTAAAAGGAAACTTCCTAGGAAAGCCACTCCATCTTTTTTATATTTGTAGACTTTGATGAGACTTTCATATCTCACATGAGGGTTTCTGCAACTAAGAATGTGTGCTTGTAAAAACAGTGTAAAAATTTGTAAGATATTTAAACATTTGTAAAAATGTTAGCAGTGTGACAGTTGTCTGAAAATATTAATCCTAAACTATTTGTTAACATGAATGAGCTAAAGCAAATTGGAAAGTGAAAATGTCATAGATTCTTGGTAATATGTCCAGCGTAGATAACACTGTTAGATGAATATAAAGCTGTAAAGTAGTCTCTAGACTCTCTCCAACAGCAGCAGTAGCATTACCAAGGGATGCATTTTGTCTCAAGCTTATTCTGAATTAGTGTCTTCACAGTTAGGAGAATAACTGTTTAAAAAGATGAATAATCACGTACCAATGGATCAGGCCAGGCCACAAATGACAGAAACACTGGAGGTGGAAGAAAGCCCAGCCATGTCCTGATGGAGAGGAAGGGCAGGGACAGAGCCAACACGGCACATAGCAGCTCCTCTCCCAGTGAGGCTGTCGTGGCATTTGCTTGTAGACTTGGAGAAGCTTTTGTGCTGCTTCTGTTCAGGAAAATTATCTTCCTGACCAGATCTTTTTTCCAAGACTACATTCACACTAAATTTTGTGTTACCATTTACCTGACCCTCACTCACTGAAATACTGCTTTTTGCTGCTTTGACACACACGGGTGCCCATGGCACACTCCCCTGTGTGCTCCTGAACACCCAACACAGCAGCGGTCACGGCCGTATCCAGGCACGCTGCCGCCCGGACCCAACCCTGGTTTCAGCCTGTTGTGTTTTTATAGTAAAAAATAAAAAGATATAACTAATAAGAATCTCTTCATTTTCAGGTAACTGCTGGAGCTATTGGACCTTTGATCGCCAAATGGACTGCTTTGAATAGGTTTGAAGATTTGGCTCTTGTAAATTAAAAGGCAAACATCATTGGCTGTTTTGTTAGCATGTCAAATATAATGAAGTTCATGAAAAAACATTCATTGCTCGTGCCAGCATGTTTTTAGTTGTATCTTCCTTCCATTATTTTTTTAATCATTGTCTTATTACAGAATTATGCTTTTGATATATTGTGTGTTTGACTCTGTGCTGAGCTTGCTCGCCAAGTGAGCAGAGTTTCCTCTACTAATATTTTTGTTATTACTTCCCAGTACCATTCTTTTCATTTTTATACATGAAGAAAATCCCATTTTCTATTATTATTGCCCAAGATATTTTAACATATTTTGACATTGTTTTGTGTCCATGTGTTTACATAATATTAAAATATTCTTTTGTACTATTTTGTTTTGACATTATTGTCCTACTTGGGCATCTCACTCACCTAAGTAGCCACAGTGCATCAGAGTTTTGTATGGCTTTGTTAACTGGGAAAATATTTTCATGCTGTGTTTCAAGGAAAAATCTTGGAGCGAGCATAAAAACACCAATGATGACAAATGCAGCCACCCTTTCCAGTTATATCTATCATTGGGGTTGCATACACTGGTCACAGGAAAGTCCTTCGGTATTTACTGATAACATAGTTATGGTACGTTATTGGAAAAGAGTTGTAACCGATATGGCCTTGATTCTGCATAGGCGCGAGCAGGCTCCCTTGGGTGATCCTGGTAAATCTAAGCTGGTTCCCGAGGGTTTGCAGGGCTGAGGTTGAAGCAGCGGTGGAGAGCTGAAGGACCCAGACAGGGAGTCGTCCTCGTAGCTGGCTCTGCCTCCCAGGCATGGGAAGGCTTCCTTATCTCTTGGCCATCCATGAGCCAGAGTGCACATTAGTACATTTGTAATCTGTAAATTTAGATATGCCAAATACAAGAATAGCTTTTTTTTTTTCCTAGGCACCATCCTGCCGGCAGTGTTGGTATCAAGGCACAGTTAGTGGTCCGAGTGCTTGAGAGGGGGCCAGAAATTCCTCTCTTCTAAGTCCAGCTGTGGCACTGTCAGCAGCAGCAAGACCCTCCGTATCGCTGCTGACAGGGATGGCCACCTCTCCTCCCTCACCCCGGTGGCACCTGCGCTCAACATGCCGCGGTCCGGGCACAATTCGGAGGGTCCTGACCGCTTGAGTGCCTGCTGCTGGACGCGGCTGTCCCGAGTCCCAGCTTGCCAGCTGGGCTCTTATCTCTGCCTGGCATGGAGATCAATGAGGAGAGGCTTTGGCAGGCTGGGCTTTATCCACCCCCACCTCCTGGCAGTGCCAGGAGGGAGCTCCCTGCCAAATACAGGCTCCAGCTTTGCTGGGTGCTTTGCCGATTGTCAGTCTAGTCTAGGCCTGGGCAGGTTTTCCAACTTCCTTGAATCAACAAGTGATTCTTCTAATTATAGATAAGGGGTTGTCATGGCTCTGATAAGCGAGGAGGTGCTATGGCAGGTGCCACAAAGCCTTGCCTGGGGCAATGGTGAGTTTTAGTAGAAGGAATTTGTTAGGATGCATTTAGTTAATTGTGGGCAGTAAAATGAAATGTATTTACTCAGAGAGGTGCACGGCAGCGTTGGTTGGGCTCTTCGGGAGAAGCACCAAAAGCTCACAGAGGTGCAGGCCGCACGCGCTGGGATTTACTGGCTGGATACTGCCCTGTGTCCAAACGGCAGGCATTGGGACAGTGAAAGCTCTCTTCTCCTGCATGAAGGAAATGAGGCATTTTTGGTTCTGCTTGCATTTTTGCATGATATCTGGGTGGTTATAGTGCTTTCAAAAGCAGTAAGGGTGTTACATCCATAAAGAAGCACATGGACCTCCTTCTAGCTAGTTGAATTCAGGCCTGAATTTCCTTATTTTTGATGGAATTGGGTTGCTGATGTCATTGGTGATCAAAAAGCAGTTTAAGAAAAGTGGATCTTGGTCAATCAGGGAGTTTTAAAACTCTGGGAAACTCTCTTCAACATCAAATACAGCGTGAGGACCATTTTGAAGGTACTTATAAACCTTATAAAAGGAATTAAATTCAAGGTTGGTTGGAGTTCTCTTGTAGTCGTTGTTAACATTTCTTTGATCATTTTTGTAACAAGAGTTAGAGCCCAAACTGCAGGATTAGAAATGTTTTCATATGTGTTACGTGGTCTCTACCTCTTATCACCCACTAGGTAAGGAATTGCCAGCTGCCAGTAGTTGGCTTCATTGTCCATAAAACAAGCTCTAGTGAAACCGGCTTGAGTACAGTTACAGGTTTCTTTGTAGTTTTTATTTATTTATTTTACTGATTTTGCTCTGTGAGAGAAGATTGTTTCACTCTATATAAAACCCTGCAAGAAAAAGGCATCATAACATTTTTCACCAGTATCAAGGGAGGTGACCTTTATCAAGGTGACACTTTATTTTAGTGCCACTCACAGTTCTTGTGTTACACCTAACAAATATGCTCATTTCTGGTGCAGATGGAAGAAAAGGGATACAACCTCCCTCCTTCTCCCAGCCCTCTGCTTCCTTCTGCAACAGTGCTTTAATTGTACTGGTGACAGCAGATACTCCTGCTACTTGCCCAGATCTCTGCTGACTGTGGTTTCAAACTGAGAAATTATTTTGCTGCACAGAAGAAGATTTTATTGTGACTAGAAGAAAATATTTGCAATCACTGGAATATCTTACAGTGATTTATTGAATTTTCTGAGAAACATGCACAACTTTGATTCTAATGACGAGCAGTCTTGATAGAGAGTGTATATGGGATCTGATTATTTTTTTTTTTAAATTATCTTAATGCACTGCAAGGCCTTCCCAAATCACAAAATGTACTGGAGGCACCACACACTACTAAATTATACTTGGTCTCGTTCTGAGGGTACAAAGGAAAAGTAAGACGTCAGATATTGTATGAAAAAGTTTCAGAACACAAGGTCATTTTAATTCAGACTTTTTTTCCAAGGAACTATCTTTTCTAAGCTTTGATATTTTGTTCAGTTAGGTCATTTCTTTTAAGCCTTTGTCATTAAAGAAGACTTGTTCTTTAAAGTGCACTATCAAAGGGTGCAGAAATTGCAAGTTACTGAAACTAAAATGCATGATCAATTTTAAGTCTGCCAACTAAAGCCCACTTAAAATTAGATGTGCTCTGGTACTGGTGGCTTCTTTGATAAAGCCAGTGGAAGATATGCCGTTGGTCAATTCAAGCCAAAAAGAAAAAGATAATTAAATAAAACTTTTCCTCCCTAAATTAGAAATCATTTTTTTGTGAAAAAGCATTGGAATAACTGAATAAGGATCTGATCCTGCAAAAATGCGTCTTGCGTGAGAGAGAGTGAGTGTGCTGCGTTTGGGAGCAGTTTGTAACACTTACAGATAGCAATTATGCAGCTCTCTTTCATGTTATCTGACATTTGTAATAATGTAAATAAATCAGGCCCCTGGACAAAATATCATTTCTTTACCATTTGCTACCACAAGATGATCTCTTCTTCACTGACAGACAAACATGGTAACAGAAAAGAGTGAAGACCTTGTGTTGTGCCCTTGCTTTGCAGTCCCTGATCCTGATCTCTGCTGATGCAGCCTTTATCCCATGAACCTGACCGTTGGTTCCTGGCCATTAAGGGCTGTGCTTGCTTCAAGGCACCCTCGGGAGAAGAGACATTGTGTTTCCTGGTGGTTCTCCTAATACTGTTGCTAGCAATGGTAAACTTTAATTTTCATTTTAACCCAGATATGTCCAATATGCAAGGTAGTATTTTCAGAAAAGCCTTGGGAAGCTGGGCACACAGCTTACCTTCACACAAGGAGGATTTAGAGCTGCGACCTCCTTTGAGCAGCTTTCTAACACAATTTTATCTGCAGAGCTGGGTCCCAACAGCCTGTTTTGTTTTGCAGGCTCCGTAAACATATAGCTTAGTGGAAATGGAGATGTGCTTTATATATGCCAGCACATGTAAAAGACTTGGTCTCAGTGCTTGGGACTGAAAACAAGGAAATGTATGTTTGTAGAATGAGCAAAGTAAATGAATAGCTTTATCTCAGCTGAGCAGTTAAGTTACAACACAATACTTCCAACTTTATAACATCTATTCACCAGATTTCTACTTTAGGAATCTTGTTCTTCTCACATTTGAAACCTGATATCAAAGTTTAATAACAGGCAGATTTGGCCATCAGTTCTAAAGAAGGTTGTGGGTCCTAATTCTGTGGTTGTCTTATTCAAGCCAAACTAATGCTTAAGTTAACTTTGTCCAGTGTCGCCCGAATAAAGGCTTCAAGGAATTTATTAAATTTCTAGACCTAGAATCCATAAGAAATCTGTCGGTCAAAGTGATCCTGAGCTGAAATTGAGGACTCCATAATTATGCACCTTCTTCACTGAGGACCAATGCAATTGTGCTGAGAACTCCTGGAGGGTGGAAGGTGTTTTTAATGAGATTTAGTTGGCAATCGATATCACCCAAGAGGTAGCACCTACCCCTGTAACGTGCAATACTGATGCAGTTGTTGTTGAGCAGCTGGTTTCCTTCCCGCTGAACTCCACCATCAGCTGTAGCACAGACTCAGCCGTTTAAGATGGCACTGAAGATGCGGCTGGTCAGTCTAGGGAGTTTGTCTGCAATGGCCTGTGGATTCACAGTTGACCGCACTTCTCCCAGAGCAAGCATTTTTAGAAGGATTCCTCAGAAATGGCACTTTCTTTTTAAATTTGGGGCCCACCGAAATCTCAGTATGTTTTTATACAGTCAGGCTCTCATTCTGCATCTAAGAGTGGTGGAAAAACAGACCTAAGAGGGCTAATGACTCCATATGGATTTCATGAACAGTCAGAGCCTGGATGTTTGTAAGGCTGTGTTTAATTGTGCTCAGGAATGATGTTACGTCTTCTGAGACTTATCGACACTTGCTTGTCATCTTCTTGTTTGTTCATCGCTGTTGGATGAGGTCATTGGCTGACTAATTTCAGTATAGATTTGAATCTATAATGAACACTCTAAATGAAAACGCTGATTTTAATCAGCTCTTCCTCCCCTCTCCCTCATCTTCCCTGGGCTGTAGCAGATGAAATGTCGCTTGTCCCAGGTTCCCGCTGGAGGAGAGTGCAGTGGGGCAGTGAAGGGATGGGGAACTAGCACTGGGAGAGAGGAGCTGCTCCAGGCCGGGCTGTGGCCGGGTACCTTGTGTAGCCCACTAACAGAGGGTGCTCACAGAGTCTTCTCTGAAGAGGTGCTGAACTCATGTTTGTAAAACTCGGTTGGATGAAACCTCAAAGTGCTAACTCAGCTGCATACGTAATTGATGCTTACAGACCATAGAGGATATCTTGAATGCTTTATTTAGCGCTTCCATTTGACCTCACCAGCAGCCTGAGAACACCTCCAGCCCACAAAGCCCGTGTTTCCCTTTCCCCAGGCAGCCGCACCTCCAGGAAAGTGCAGATGCACCATGGCACCGGCAGTGAGCACCGATGGCACTGGAGTGCCAGCGAGTCCTCCACCAGCACCACCCAGCCCATGGCTCATACTGCCTGAACGAGCTCGCTGTCCTGTTCCTATCAGAAATAAATGTATTTGCATCAAGACTGCTGTGCAGAGGTTTGCAGGCAGAGGAGGAAAAGATGCTTCTTCTATTCCTTTTCCCCGTTTGCTTTCTTCGAGAGAAATTCAGAGCTCAAATAGCAAAGCAGAACAGCAGCTGGGTCTGTGTGAAGATGCTTTGGCAAAACAGAGTGAGGAAACTTGAGTTGTATTTCTTCAGTCCTCTGCTTAACCCAGATTTTTAGCCTACTTGAGTAAGGTTTATGTATCGGTCAGGGTGCCTGCCTTGGATTTAGGGGAACCGGGCGCAGTTTGCTGTCCTGCCACAGATCTGGTTACAGTGGGTATAACGTAAAGCCCCTCAGGCATTTGGATACCTGAAACATACTGTAAATTCCAGGCTAGCACTGTATGAAATTTAAATACCTCTTCAAAGTCCGTAGCTGAATATTTCAGCAAAATGTCTACTTTAAGGTGCTCTGGGCACCAGAGAGGGCAAGTCTCCCGAGCACTCGTTTACAGAGCCCACGGTGCATTTACGGCACCAGGAACCTCTTTAGCAGATGGTTTAGCCACTGAGCATCCCGGCCTCATCCAGGCACAGATCTGGAGCAGAGCAAACATTCAGCAACTTCATTTACCAGTAATTCCTGCTTGTAACAGAGATGAATATTACAGCTGAAATGGTCAGAGATCGTGTTCTGTTGGTTTTTCTCCTCTTATAGAGCAGCACGGGCACTCCAGTTAAAGGTGGTTATGGAAACATTTCTGGAAGTCCTAAAATTAGGTTGCGTGAATTTATCCACACTCATATATATTTCAAATGTAAATGGAAATAACACAAAATCAAGTGCTTTACACTTGAAATAATTGGAGAAACGTCTTCCATTTTATTAGATGTTAGCTCAGTAAAGGCAATGTGCTCTGACCAAGCAAAATCCCTCACCAGGTTCTTCGTAAAGCAGGAGGGAAGAAAACCTGCCACCCATTAGGAGACAGAGAGTCTTAATGGTTTAGTGGGAAGCTGAAGTTGCCAAAATATAAAATGAAAAGCTCCACCCAGGTGTCAGCGTAATGAAGTGATAAAACCACGAGTAACGGGGATTCAGCTCCCAAAAAGAGACACTGGCTCCTCCTCAGGCAATTATCTTCCTTTCTTTAAAGGCTGTTTATCAAAGTGATGGTGCCAGGGGGGTCACCACCAGGGAGCTCCTGCAAGAGGGAAAGGAGCCTGGCGCTGCTGCCAGAAGTCTTCTGAACCTCCCCAAAATTATCCTGAAATGTCAGCCTTTCATCACTGATTGTAACGAAACACTTGGAGAAACCAACTGAATCAACCATTTTGTCAAAGTAACCCCTGGGATTGATCAATTCACAGAGAAAAGGAATGCAAAGGGGTTTTTAATGCAGGCATCTCGTAGCTAAAGTGACGGAGAAGCTACAAAGCAGGCAGGGTTAGGCAGAGGCGACAGGCAGGTCGCACGGTCCTACCACCTACTTTGCCCCTTTCGGAAGAATATGCAGGTGGTTTCGAGGAACACACCATAAGCAACAGTCTCTGTTTTCTCCCCAACTTCATAACAGAGACCCAATTTTGTTGCAGTATTTGCTATCCTCGTGTTTAAACCTTTCCTGCCTTTACAACCATGAAGCTGGGCCTAATCCAAACCGTTTAAACTCAAAGAGAAACTTTCAGGAGACTGCAGCTGGCTCCAGACCAAGCCCTGTAGGTTCACTCTGGAGGACCACCTGTGTTACGGACATCTCCTGCGGAGGGTACAGCAAGCGGGGCAGTTCACTGCTGCTCTGCTCAGGAAATCCTGGGAGCAGCAGGATGGAGCTGGGGTGGGGTTGGACACTTGGAGTTGCTCTCTTGGCTTCTCCTCTCTTGGTACATGAGCATTGAGTGGTTTTGTAAGACGTGGCTGCCACATATATGAGGTGGACACGTCCTTCTGCTGGAGGCAGGTACAGAAATGCACGTACCTGTTTTGCTGCCCTGGGCACAGCTGGAAGGACACCCGTTTGCAGCTGCATCTGAACAACTGCCAAGCAATAAGGACCTACCATGAAATGGTGAACAACGGGCCCTCTGGGCTGTCATCTGCACGTCTGGCCGGTTGCTCCAGCTCCCGGGGCTTGTGTCGCACACCCGATCCAAGCTCACCTTCCTGCCGCTGGAGCGTTTAGCATAGAGAAAGGGGATCTGAACCTCCCACCAGCACAGAGATGGGGCACATGGGGCTTCACATGTTGCATTGCCCCTGGAGCACCAGGACCCGTGGCTTCCCACCTAGAGCCAACTTCAATCTTCTGAAAGTTCACAGGGTTTGGATGAGGCTGAGCTTCCTCACTGTAAAGGCAGGAGAAGTTTAAACAAGAGGACAGCAAACACATGGATCCCCCGCTTCTGCAGCAGCACACGCACAGAGCAGCCGACCGCAGGAGCATCTGCTGCCAACCCCAACCCCACAATTCGAGGTTTGCTCCCAGTGCAGACGGAGGCCCCGTGATGCTCAGTGCCTTTTTTCAGACCTTTGACATGGTTCTTCCTGCCATAAACCCCTGGGCTGCTATGCTACAGTTTGAAATATAAATACTGGGCGTAGTAAAAAAGTAACCAGGCACCTGCAGACAGGCTCCGGTTACAGCAAGGGGGTCCAGCTGCTACCCCACACCCTGCCCCAACAACCGCACGGCCGGAGCGCTTGTGGATCATGGACAAAAAGTAGCAGGACAAACCGGCCGGTTCCCAGCGGGGCAGTTCCCACCTGAACCTTTGGCCCTAATTCAATAAAGCACATGTGCAAACACTTAACCTTAAGCCTGCACTTAAGTCCAGGCCCATCCCCATGCTTGGATGCGCTGATGAATAGGGACGTTCTGGGGGCTGCTGACCTACAGCCAGGTTTGATGGTTAGCTTCTGCCTTTGGTGCAGATTATACCTGAGCTGGTGTGTCCTCCCAAACGCCTTCCTCAAAGCTGAGCAGTCCTCCTCTGAACAGCAGTATTGTACATACAGAATCATTTCGGTTGAAAAAGACCTTTAAGATCATCAAGTCCAACCATATCTCTCTCTTCTTCCTGCCCAAAAAATCCTTCTGCACCCCACGAACTGCGTGTACAGCCCTCTGCATCAGCAGCTCCGGCTTTGCCGTCGGGTGACTGCAGAAAGGCTCCTGCAGACGTCTTGTCTGCAAAGGACAACCGAAGGTCTTAGTGCGCAGCAAGCTGGTGGGGCTTCATACTGGTAGGGGCACCTTCTTGTGTGGAGTGGGTTTGTGTTTTGGTACTGCACCGTGATGTGTTGGTGGATTCAAGTTATTTAATCTTTCTGATGGATCTAGTAAGGGCTGTAGACTGTTGTCTTTCACACATTTCAGGGGGCAGGGGGGTTGATCCTTTCTCTCCAGGCAATGCTAAACCATTTCTTAGGATAGATGCAAGAGCTTTGCTCTCGAGAGCGAGCCCACAGCGCTGTGACAAGCAGCTCTAAGTTGGCCTGCGGTGCTGAGCCTCGCGCAGGATCCAGCCCGCTCGTGACTTGGCGTGATGCCATCTCGACAGACGGGCCTGAGCATCTGGAGATGTGTGTGAGCATCGGGGGCTGGACCGCCCCGGGTCCCCCTGCGGGGAAGGCCCCCTCTGGGAGGGAGTACGGGTGAGCCCTCCCCAATTCATAGCTCTGCCTCGCTTTTATCTTTGCAGAGGCTCCTTTGCAGAGGAAGAGGAGTACTTTGCTCCAGTTGGGCCTCTGCAATATGCACGTCAGTTTTTTGAAAATTAGGGCTGCTGTTATATTAAACCTATAGAAGAACGGGATGGGAAGTGCTCGGTGGAGGAGGGACCGATGGTCCTTCACCTCCAAGCGGTGGTGTTACAGAAGATGCTGGGTTTTGGCCAGCTAGGTAGTCATTGTGAGGTCTGTAGTCGTTGTAAGGAAGAGGATGAGAAATGCCAAGCTCAAACTGAAATAGTATTTTTAAATTCATGTGACTACTGGAAGCTTTCTAATTGATATGTGCACATCTGTCTGGATCTACAGACCTTTATTTCTCGTTTTTTCATATGACAGCCGTTTCCAAGTAAATGCACCCATACTCATAGGAGTGCTAAGCTGTGAAATAGCTGTATGGGTGCTTAGAAACTTGTTTTTAGAGATCTAAAGACCAAAAGGGACTCAGGAATGGCCTAGGGACACCATTCCTAAAACTTCCCTGAATTAATTTTCTGCTTCAAATCCAGTGGGTTTGGCTGAAATAGAACATCTCTATTAGAAAAAGAACTACTACCCAAATATTACCGAATTCCTCTTGTACATTCTTACTGACTGTGATCAGATCCCCTCTGATTAAACCTTTTTAAGCAGAACAGAGCAAGTTCCCTCAATCTCACAACAGGTTGTAATTTCCTGCTTTCAGTCATCGTCACGTTTTTTCTCTAAAATCTCGTGAAAAATAATACCAAGTTAATTCAATAGGACATTATTAAATAGACTGACATTAATTATAATGCATTCTTTTAAATCTTTATTTAGTGAGCATCAGTCTTTTATCCCGTTTGGAATTAAACTCGGGGCTTAGGTCAATAATAATGTGGAACATCCCACGTGTCTTTAAATATTGACACAACATCGCTGCCCTCTGTGGTCCCTCAGATCTTCCCCTCCGAGCAGGACGCTTTACAGAGATGGCAGCGGCCTGCCAGGCTGCTAGTCCAGCCTTTGGAAAAGTCTTAGGCAGCTTTGCCGATAGTCATGTTTTACCGTGTGTTTTATAATATATTCTTATTGTATCTTCTGCAATAGAAAGGTGTCATCTCCATTCTAGTAGCTTATCTGGCTTTTTCCCAAATACAGAATGCTCTTGACTTTTCACCCTCAGTCTATCATTTTGATCTAATAGTGGACAAATATAATGCAAATTGTCTTTCATTGTAACATTTTCTTAAAAATAACTGTCCCTGGAACTATCTTCTGTTCTGCCAGTTAAAGATTTTACTATGTCCTTTGGTTTGATTTGTAATTTCTCCCCTGAATTTGGTGTGTATTAATTACCTTCTCTTTTTAATTTGTGGTTATTATTTTTTTATTTTACCTATTGCTGCTTTCGCTCCCTCTTTGCACACTTTACATGACCACAATATTGTTCCAGCTTTATAAAATTATATAATATACGTTGGTTTGGTCTAGCTAAAAATATTTTCAGAGGCTGCAATTATCAGTCACAATTTTTTGACAAAAGTTTCTTCCTAAGTGGACTTGTCTTCTAACTGTTTCCAAGCTGGTGAAAAACAATCCTGTAAAAGGCATCTCGCGCAAGTGCAGCCTCAGCGCCACGCTGCAGGGGCACAGCAGATCGGGCTTGGGAGAAGAGAGAAAATAACGGCGGAGGCAACATCTCCCTCGCTTGCCTGCGGCGCGATGGCTGCTCCCGGTGCTTGGGCGCAGGCTGGGGTTCAAGCCTTGCTGGAATCACCCTCCATTGAGTCCGGGGGGTCCCTGGAGGCCCCCGCAGATGTTTGCACCCCCGAGGTAGCAGACTTTGCCCTTGCGCACAGCTGGCTTTGCAGCCAGGAGCCTGTCCAGGGCGTGTTATTTACTGGGCAGGCGGGTTAAAGCCTTTCCCCTCCACAGCATGCATTTGAAGCTGTGTTTTCAAAACAGCGATGGGTTTTGATGCTTGCCTTGATTTGAATGCCCTAAGGGCTCTTTGATTGAGACTCTTCACAACCTAATGTTCTCCAAGAAACCCAAACACCCTCAGTAATTAACGATGTGCAATTATGGAGGGTTTGATTTGTATCCCAACCTGTCATCTGGGCTGCGTTTATCGTGTTGGAAGACTAGAGAGGAGATGGGGCTTTGGGGGTGGGTCTGGATCCTCCTCTGGAGATGGGGCTTTCGGGGGGCTCAGGCCACAGCCGAGCCTCGGGAGGGGATGGAGCAGGGGGAGAAGGTGTCGTACTCCAGCCAAATTCACATCTTACATCTGCAGTCACCTTTGGTTTTAACCTTTTCTTGCCCATGGAGAGATGAAGACGGTGTCCTGGTGGGCTCTCTCTCTAAGCACTCGGCATCTGTTATTTTTCCTCTCCAGGCAGAGAGGTATCAGGGTTTACAGTCAGCAGCTGTAGCTCCAGAGAAAGCGGTGACGAGACAGAGCATTACAGGGAGGCCGTAACGGCTGATGTATTTACAGCGACGCTGCTTCCTCGATGTTCCTAAGATGCAGATGAAAGTAAAACTGGCAGCCGCTCCACGCGATGCAAATCGTGCGCCGCTGCAGCGGCGGCCCCGCGGAGGTATGCCGTGTTTCACCGTGGTTATACAAGACGCCGCTGCCAAACCATGTTTTCCTCCGTATGTGGCTTGACAGAACATTGTGTTTAACCTCAGACTAGATGGGATAAAACATGGTTCTCTGTCAGGACTACAAATTCATGTTTCTATCTGTACCCAAACTCTATCTTCCACTCCTAATGTGGCTATTTCCATCGTGTAGACAGGTGGAATATTTTCAAGGGGACATAGGAGCCTAAAATCTCAATCCTTTTAACCTGAATTAGGTTACTAACTCAAGCGACAGCTTTGAATTTATGCACCCAAAGCATTTAAACACTTAGAAAAATGCTTTCAGTCCCTAAAGGAAAGCCCTTGCAGTGGTTTGCTCATCAGCTTGGCCCACATCTGCTCGTACCCAGATGTTGCCCCAGCTAAAAGCAGACTCCGTTTACTACCAAGTGTTACGTACGCGTTCAAAACGTTTCCTAGAGGCCTGCATGGGGGTTAATGTGTAACAGGGCTCTCGCCTCAGCATCTCTGAAAGATGTCCAAGGCAAGCCCATCCCCAGTGCATGGCTTTCCCATATGGAGAAGGAGAACAGGGACCCAGCTCCATCCCATGCGGTCCATGTATGGAAAAGCTGGAGCGCTGATGGTCTGTAGCGCAGCTCCCCAGTATAACGGTGTAATAATTAACAACAGCCTCTGCGGTTATATGGCACCTTCCATCTGAGTCTCCCAGCACTTTACAAGCCTGTTTCCCTCAGACATGTGATGCTGGGTCCAAGAGTCCCATCTTGATAGATGATCTCCTCGGGGTGAATTTGTGGAATGGAAGATTTGTTGCTCGTGCTTTGACACGTCTGTTTGAGAAATCCGATCCGCGTTTCCGCTGGGTGCCAAGAGGCAGGAGCTGTTGGGAAGGCTGCTGCAGATCTCGCACTGCATGGGCCAAGGCTTCAGCAGTGCTTTGTCGGCATCTCTTTATTGTCAACTCTAAATCTGGCCCCGCTCAGGCGCTGCAGGAAAGAGCCTGCGATAGCTAACGCGATCTCTCTGCTCTCAGCCTGATGAATAATTAGCCGTTCATACATGGAGCCAAGCGTGATGCCTTCTTCTGGCTGCAGCCTTCTTGAGGTGGTTTGATTTCAGGGCTCCTCCAGGACAGCGCAGAGCAACCCCCGAGCATCCTAACGAGCCCCCTAACGAGCTTTGTTCGGGGGCTGCAAGCCCAGCTGCCGTGGGGACAGCTGGGAGACGCACGGAGCTCCGGGGCTCTCCATATGGATGCTCTTGACCTCTGAGGCCTCCGAACCTCCATGTGGCTGCTGAGGACACTGGCAAGGGTCAGCCCTCTCTCTGCAGCCCCAACAAAAGGAGATTTTTGGTAGATGCGGCCAGGACCAAGCGGTGAAGGGGTCTTAGAGGAAGACAGGCTGGTTTTCAAGGGGCATGGATTTGCAGCGCAGCAAAAATCGCTTGTAAATGCAGGTTGACAAAAGTCAGCTACCACATTCGCAGCCCTCGCCGAGTGCCCGGTAAATGGGGCCAGAGGAGTCGAACGGGGCTCAGATCCGGCCGCCGCCGTCCCGGCAAAAGGCTCTTGCAGCTCACCCGGGCAGTGGCGGGGGCGCGGGGTGACTTTGAACCCCCTCCCTGTCCCCGGCAGCTTTGTTATCGGTGCTATTGTGGGGCCGGCGGAGCCAATCCCCGCCAGCCCCGATTCAAAGTCCAGGTGCCAACCAACTTGAACTCTCCAGCATCCCTGCCGTGAAGCAATTATTCCCTCAGACACATTCATTGTTCTCATTACGCCATAAATTGTGAATGAATTAAACATGCACTTACCACTATGCACCACAGCTGTCAAGGAAAATAACACACAAATATCGCACAGGGCTGGATCCTGCTCCCACTCCTCTCCCAGGAAGGTTTGCTGCTCGCAGGGGAGGAGGCAGCAGCCAAGCTCGCTGGAGCTGGTATTTTCTTTATGGTGAGGCCAAATCTCTGTTCTTACTTACAGCAGCTCAGGGCAGGACTATCTCTATTGGATTTGATGTTTTAATTGTGGATTTTTCCTCTTTTGGCCACATTTATATCACTGTTGTGCAGAGGGAAGGCTGGCCCCCGAGCTTTCTGAGATCCCAGTTTGACCATGTCTTCCTTGGGGCACAAAATCCTGCCACGGGTGTAAGCGGACAAACCGGGTATCCCTGTGGGCTGGTTGGGATAAAACAGCTCCAAGCCCCTGGGCCAGCAGCAGCACAGGTGCCTGGCCCAGAGCCCCCCCAGCCCCAGCCCAGGGGTGCTGGGCTCCCCACCGCGACCATCCCAGCCCACGCTGGGGGACTGCATTGTACGCGACCGATAGCTGCCAAGGGAAGCTGTAAAAGAAAGGTAATTCAGAGTGCCCGACTTCATCTTACAGGGCTATATACGTACTTTCCCAACAAGAAGCATGGGCATTTATTTATTTTATAATCTCCGCTCCATGTCCATGGAGCTTATAGAGCTGGGAACAATCTCCTAGCGTGTCGGCAGATAAATTCGCCGATTGTCCCTGCTCCAAAGAGGGGACCTGGAACTCGGGGCTACCTTGGGCTACAATGTCGGGATTCACCAGACGGGATTACAGAGGGGGCTTTTCTTCTGAGTGCGGGAGCTGGACGTTTGTCTGCATTTCTCTTCTTGCACCGCATCTCCAAGGAGGTTTTCACTTTCTGAGAAGGATGTTACCCACTGAGCTATTCATAGTAGTTAAATGAGAAAAGGGGTTAATAAAATACATGCTAGAAAAAAGAAAATAAGATTAGAAGGACTGATGTTTTGGCTGTGAGGCCTTCTGTGGGCTGCAGAGAGAGGGAGGAAAAAGGAACAAGATTATTATTTTCTTTTCTCTGGCTCAAAGAACTTCATGGCCAGAATGGCACCACTAATCCAATTTTCTTTCTAACAAGTATTTTATCAACACCTCTTTCTTTCCCCCCCCTCTATTCTCCTTCCCCCAGTCTCTACACTGACATGTTTTGGCTGTGAGGCCTTCTGTGGGCTGCAGAGAGAGGGAGGAAAAAGGAACAAGATTATTATTTTCTTTTCTCTGGCTCAAAGAACTTCATGGCCAGAATGGCACCACTAATCCAATTTTCTTTCTAACAAGTATTTTATCAACACCTCTTTCTTTCCCCCCCCTCTATTCTCCTTCCCCCAGTCTCTACACTGACACCTGATTAGCTGTATTAAAGTTCCAGCTACGTGGTGGCTCTGCTCTGCAGAAGCATTAGGGGGGCTCGCAGGGGCTGGAGACCCCGGAGACCCTGTGCACATCTCCCCCCGCACACGCATGCCCATGCACACGCAGTCGTTGCACATTTGGGCACCTGGTTTTCTCTCGCCAGCCCCAGAAAAGTATCTTTTACAGCCGTTCAGCGCCGTTTGGCAGAGGATCAGATAGCAGCTCCACTGAAAGCAAACAGCCGCCTTTCTGAGGGAGTAAATATTTCGCAATGTGTTACTTCAGTGTTATTTATTATGAACATATTTTCCCTTTTATCCGGGTATTTGCCAGCTCTTCGGAGTCACAAACCCTCGCCGCGGCCTCGCGAAGGGCGGCTGCGCCTCTCCTCCCCCTGCCCTTTTTTCGGGGAGGGGGGGGGGTCCAGCAAGGTTTTTCACCCAGCCCCGGCTCCCCTCCTGTTTTGCAGGAGCCTGGGATCACCCCCTGCTCTTTTAAAGGCAAGGGACACCTGGGATGGGAGATTCAGTTTAAGCGGTGGCGGTGGGTCAGGTAGCAGAGTAAGGAGAAGTTGCAGTAGGACCAGTCTGCCCCAGTACGCACAGGGCACAGCATCCCGGGGGGGGGCTTTTGGGGCAATACATTAGAGAAATGGGTAAAACATGGGGAGGGGAGTTGCTCTCTCGTTATCTGCCTTCTCTCTTAAACCTGAGGGAGGGCGAGAAAGGGAAGGTCTCATGTGGTGGAAGGTGCTGGAGGAGGAGTGGGTGGGGGAACCATCAAGCCGAGACCCAGGAGAGGACCACTTATCTTGGGTGGGGGAGCAAATGAATTAAAGCCTTGGAAGAACCTGATTGATCTTCGTTAGCCCGCGACTCTGTCTGGCTGTGGGAGACTGCTGCTGCGCTGAGCTCGCCCTTCGTGGGGCTGTGATGATGGGGTGAGGTCCTGCAGCTCCAGGCACTCCTCCTCTGAATATGTGGTCTTTTGGTGGCACCGGTTTTTTCCCTCTCTCCAGGATTAAGGAAGCTGGTCCCCTCCCTGCAAGGTTTGCCTGGTTCTGGGGGAGGACGGGAGATAGGGATTGTCCACCTGCGAGCGCAGCCGCAGCTCTCAGGGCTGCAGGCACCGGCCCAGCCTTTCCCGGGGTCAGTCCCAGCCCCCGGGAGGAAAAAAGCTCCGTGTGTTTATCGGGGGCTCGGTGCAGGGAGCAGGGTGGTACAGGGGGGTCTGCTCGGCCACCGCCACTGCTTTGCAGGGAGATTGGGACATTTTAGGGCAAAGCCATCTTCTCTACGGTATTTGACTCCGTTCTTTGATATAATGAGCTGATAAAAAAAATAATTAAGTAATAATCACAGTGCAAGAGGGTACGTTGCTGCAGCCAGCCCTGTCCTATGGGATGGGGCTCAGCCCTCCATGGGATGAGCCCGTGCTCCCCACCACGCAGCCGGCTGGGATTTCCAGCGGCCGAGGAGGCTCCCCAAGAGCTGGGCTGTGCCCTGACCGTCTCCGGGCAGGCTGTCTAGCAGAAGCGTTATTACAGAAGCAACGAGAACTTGAAAGTGTTTCTTTCTTCCTTCATTACCTTCTTACATTACCTCCCTCTTGCCTGAGAATCCAGGTGCTGATAATTGGCCAAACATCAGAGCAGCTGGAGCAGGAGCGAGTAGCTCAGCCCCACAGTTTGGGATTTCTGCGGAGCCAGGAATGAGCTGGGACGGGAGTCCTGGTCCTCCTGGTTCATGCATGAAGGGCTCTGGAGATAGAGGAGCAATGACCCACAGTGGCTCGGTGTACGAGGAAGCCACCTCGGGGTGTTCCCGTTTGTTTCTAATCCTTCTTGGCACTTGTCTTCACTAGAAAATTAGACCGTGTTGGAACATGACTTTGCTTCAGCATATTAATTACTAGGATGATTAAGATAGGTCAGCAGTTAAGTGTAGACAGGCACGGTCATGCTCAATGTAATGTCAGGTGATGGGAGTTAATCCTGCAATTCCACTAAGATTCACTCAGGAACGGATGGCATAATTAGGACCAACTGAAATTTTTTTACTCAAATTTGGATTTTGATGGGAAATCAAATTTTCTGCAAACCGAGAGCAGTTTCTAATTCATGCTTTTTTTTTTTTTCCCCCCTCTGTGGCAAAGCTGAAACTCCAAGGGCAATTTCAGCCAAAACCCAGAATGTGCAAACTCTGAAATGCAGCAGCAATCCGGAGGGGACGTCGGCGTGTGGGATGCCCGACACTGCCCTTTCCCAGCCACGCGTCTGCTCCTCTGCTCCCCCACGCTCTCCTCCTCCAAGCACGAAGCCCAGCCTTTCGTGGGAGATGCAGCCGAGGTCTGTGGAAAAGCGCAGACTGTGAGACATAGAAACTACAGCTCCCGTGTTGGGTTGCAATTGAAAAAAAGCAGCTGTTTGGTTGTAAGATAGGGTTTATCAGGATTTTTTTAAAAGTCAGCTCAGTTTTCTTTGGAAAAACCCTTCCTGCCAGTCCTTTTTCAACTGGTTTGATGCACAAAGACCAGCAGGACCCCATTTAACCAGCAGATGACCAGCCGGGCCGGGCAGCGGCAGCACGAGCATCCTCCCGGGGTGCATCGGCAACCAGCGTGCCCTCCCTCGCTCCACAAGTCTCAGCGATCCACGTCTCGCTGCGCTGCTCTCGGAGGTTTCCTCATCCCAGACGTGGCATCTGATGGCCCTGGCTGGTGCCACCTCTCTCACCAGGCCCCCTGGTCTGGACCCGCGGTGCCACGAGCCCGCTCCACGGCCATCCCTCGCAGGGCACGGCTCCTTTGCATCCCGTGGAGGCTGTCATTAGCGTTTCTCAATCAACGCTTTCTCGTTAGTGACTGGGGCCAGTGGGAGCTTTCAATGAAGGTGGAGCCAAGCCAGAAAAAGATCCTCTCCTGAAAAATTACAATGAAAGCAATAATGGTTGGGTCCTTGAGCAATGCCTGTGTATGACAATCGTTGTCTGGAGGCTACCTTAATTACGAAACAGTGTTCTCAGCCTCAGGCTTCACGGTCTCGGTGCCTTTACTCTCTCTTGAGCAATATTTTATTGCTATTGTCCTCAACCTATTCCATATTAAGTTCAGAGTAGCTGAAAGTTATAGGAAATATATGTTTGTTTTCTATTCTATTTGCACAAATTTCTTGTATTGTGTTTTGGGGTTTTTTTTAAATCGGTATCTGAAAGCCTAAAGCTGGGATTATCTAAAGGATTATAGGAGAAATAGGCACCCAAAGCCAATTGATTTTTCACTGTGAATTAGCCAAGTGCATTTGGAGGGCTGGAGACTTTGGTCTGTGCTTATGGCTTCAGGTCCACCTTGCACCTTCTTGGTAAAGAGACCTCAGCACCTCTCAGATGGCCTTAAAAAGGTGCTGAAGCAGGAGCAGTCAGTAAGAAACTGCAGGTACGAGGAGGTAGACGTGGCCCTGAGACATTAAACTGCCTTTGAAAATCTACTTCTGGCTCCCTTAGGCTCTTTTGAAAATGCCACTCTAAGTTACCATCAATTTTGATAATTAAGCACTGATTTAATTTTAGAGTAACAATAATTGTCAACATTTTCCAACCCAAGCACCTTAAATTAGACACGCAGATCCAAACGTTGGCACCGGATCAAAGCGAAGCGGTGCGATTTTTGGAGATGCTGAGCACACGCAGCTCTCGCTCGACGGTGTTGTAGGTTGTGCTCAGGACTTCAGAAAGCCGAGCCATTTGGACTTGATCCCCTGCCAAACTCGGTGTGCTCAACATGCGTTTCAACACCTTGCTTTAGGCACCTCTGATTAAAAAAAAAATACTAAAAAAAAAATTGGCCAGGAGTATTACACAAATTTTCCCCTGCCAGAGTGAAAGCGGAGGTTGGCTGCCCTTCCACGGGGAAGGTGCTGGGTCGCACGCTGGAGTCCTCACGGGGTGTGACAGGGATGTCACCCGTCACCAGCATCCTCGCTGACGGCAAGCGGGCAAGACCAAGACAGCAGCCAGGTGAATTCCCTGAGCCCCCTTCCCGGGCCCCGCCGTTCTCCAAGAAGGGAGTCCTGCATCCCACAGCGGCTTTGTGGTGGGTTTTGGGAACTGGGGGGGGGAGGTGGCCAAGGACCTTCTGGGGGACAGCAGGGTGGGTGCAGGTGGCAGAGATGCTGCTGCTCCTGGGGAAGGGCAGAGATCCCTTTGCTGGGGCATCCTACGCGGGCTGGGCAGGAATCGCCCGTATCCTGCTGTACATCTCCTGGTGCCAAGGCTCGGCCCAGGGACCACTTGCTTTGGGGAGGGGGTCATTGCTGGGGGCCGGGGAGGGCAGCGGGACCCCGGTGTGGGGCACCCGTCCCGTCTCCATCCCTGCGGAGGCTGGGCAGGGTGAGGTGCCATGGCGGACATCAAAGCCATGGTTAAGCCAAAACTTCAACCGTATCGCCGTGCCTCCGTACTCGTCCGCGCCTTTGATGAGGGCTTCACCTCTCTGTGCTCTCCCCACTCCCAGCCCCACCCCGAATCAGTGCTTCTGCTTTATTTTTAGCAGTGATTTGGAAATTGCTGGGGCTCCTTTTCTCTTTCTTTCGTTTCCCCCCCTTTTTTTTTTTGCCTTTTTCAAGGATCTGGTAGAGCTCCCTGGCCCTCCCAGCCCCTCCGAAGGCCCAGCCAGCCGTTAAGGGAACATTCACACCTATTTTCCTTGCCTTGTCTCCCCTTTATTCTTATGAAGCTCTCATTGATTATTGCCCTTAAATTCCTCAGTCCGGTCATAGATAAAAGGATAACCACTTCAAAGCAAAGTGTTAAGAGTTTAACCTCGAGCTAAAAGAGTGGACAACAAGGTAATTGAGGGTAATAACTGATCACAGACCTACTTTCAAAGGCACATGCAAGCCTCACTTTCAGATGGCTTTAATTTTATTAACATTTGTAGCAGCTCTAGATGCTTTTGAATCATTACAAACTTCAAAGCTTGAGGTAACACTCCAAATGGAGAACCTGACACCAGTTTTTTTGTTCAGACCCACATCATATTGATAGTCTCTGTTGCAAGCATGTAACATCTCTTCTCGAACTATAAAAACCTAGATGAAAAAAATATTGCCAATAGAGAAGATCAAAGCCTGAACCTCCCTTTGAATGATCCCGAAGAAGTCAAAACAGAAAACAACGTAGGAAAAAAAAAATGTATATCTATATTATTCCAGCTATCTTTATCCATATTTAAACTCATCTGCTGAGGTGGATGGATAATTCTCCCTGAGTTTTATCAAACTATTTGGCTAATCATCTGTTTCTCTTTGGGCCTTTGGAGCTGGCCCTTTTGCTGTCCCTGTACGAGGCACTTAAAGCCAAGAATCTGGAAACAGCGCGTAAAGGAACAGCCCTGACTCAGCAGGTAAATGTAAAAAATACATTTATAAACCAAAACCACACGAACTCAAATCAAAATTCTAAAAGCTCACAGGAATCCTCCCATCTCCAGTCTCTGAGAGTTATAGGAAAAAAGTCATCTCTAGATGTCAAGCTGGTTTATGGCTCAACGGGTGTCGTCGCCCGTGTCGGAGGGATGTGCCCGTGGTCACCCCGGACTCCTCGTGCCTTGCCCCAGTGCAACCCTTCCGGGGGCCGCACGGTGACTCAGCCCCAGGAATTGATCCAGGGTATAAACAGCCTTTTTCTTTGTCTATTTTTTGTGCGGGGGAGGGTTATTTTTAACGGGGTGAGTTCCCTGAGCTAATGCCCGAAGCATTCACAATGCAGGGGGTGGCCCAAGGAAACGGGCTGTCCCCGCTGCCCAAACCCACATCCCGGCTCCCCGCTTTTCTGCTGCCGCTGCGGGCCGGTGTCAAGGCTCCCTGCAGCGTCAGGGAGGCAGGGAGAACCTCCCAGCTCCTTCAGCCTCCGTAAAGTCATCGAGAGAAGAAAAATCCCTGGGAGGTTGTTTGTTTTTTTTTTTTTTCCCTTTCTTACTGGTTTATAGCGGTGTACAGCAGGTTTTATACTGGTGTGATCCTTTCCTCCAGATGTGCATCAGTGTCATAGCAGAGAGAAGTGTTAGGTGCTTTATTTTTTCAGTGCACAAAGGGCTGGGTTTGAGCGCAGGGTATTTAACAGCATCTCAGGTGCAGGACGGGGCTGTCCCAGTCCTCCTCCCACCACAGCCCATCCTTTCTCCAAACTCTCCGACTGCTCCAGCTTGGAAACGCGGAGCCAAACCATCAGCGGCTCTGAAGCACGGTGGCTTTACTAAAACTGTTGAAGGCAAGGGCTCGACGCTGATTAACCCCAGGTATCTGGCCCACAGGTTTTGGTCGTTTTACTTGCAGCCAGGCATGACAGATCAACATTTCCAGTGCTGTCTGGTGTCAGGTGGATCACATAAGAGTCTCATTATCTGTGTTCACCTCAATAGCAGATGTGAACGTGCATAAGCTTGTGGAAACTGCATACTTTTAAATGCATTAAATAACTTCGGGTTTAGTCTGCACTGATATTACATTCTTTATGAACTGAAATCAATTTAGTGTGAGCTGTTCTCTCTGTTCTCATGTTAGGTACGTGCCTGTGTAATGAAAGGACAATGGTATAGTGGTTGAATCTATGGAATTTATGTTATTGTCTAAAGTTATGGCTAGAATAATAAGCAGTTATTTCAGCATTTCTGTTGTGCTTTTAATGAGTCCATTATCAGTTGCACAGACGGGATGGATAAATGGGAGCCAGCACTAAAACATATGTTACAACTGCCCAAGGCAAGCCCCAAGTCGCAGATCTGGATCCGTACAAAACGCGCTCAGAAATCGCTGCCCCTCTTGCCCGTTTGTTTCTGCCTCTGCCCACGGGAGCTGCTGCCCCTGCCGCGCCATCCCGGCGTGGGCATCCCACCCCTCCGTCCCCCGTGCCTGGCAGGAGCCTGGAGCAGGAGGTGCCCCCTTTTCCTGGGGGCTGCCCATCACCCCCAACTCACTGCAGGGGGGCAGATATATCCCGGCAGGGCTCTCGTTTAATTTAACCATCCCGGCATGCGGATGGGGACCGTGGTCACCTCCGCTGTTGCAAAGCCCTATTGCCATAACCCTATCTCCAAGCAATCACCTCTGTGCGTGATTAAGGTGATAGGAGTGCTCCCCTTTCTGCTTGCAAGGGGCTTGTGTGGAAGCTCTCATTTACATTAATGGGAGTGACGTGCACAGAGGTAAACAGACCCATAAATATGTCGCTAACAAAATCCTCAGAACCGGTCTTTTTTATAGATACGAAATACTGCAGCAGCGTAGTTGTCCTGTAGCCCTCACGACCTGGCTCTCCGTTACCCATGGGAGGATTTCAGCTTTTACGGCGTTCTAGGAGTTTTTAGAGCTTCCCCCAGGTGGAAATGTTCCCATTACAAAACAGCCTCATCTCGGGAGGACGCAGCTGGGACTTAGGAGGTGACAGCAACCTCCTGCTCCCCGCCCTGCTTCCTGCCGTGGCCACCAGCCCCTGCGTCATCACTAGCCAGCTGATCTGCGTGTTTTATTAGAAGACCTTAGAGGGGGACATGGGACACGCGGGAGGGAACGTGCTGGCCTTTTCCAGTGTAGTAAGAGCAAGGTAGGAACTGCTTCGGTCCCCAGAGGACCCTCACGGGGATGGGTTACGTCTTGTGCCAGCCCAGGAACTGGAGGGGCTCTTGGAGGACCATGGGGAATGGTTCATCCTGACACATGCCAATGCGATGAGAAAGGCAGGGGCGAGTTGGCAGTGGTGATGTGGAATATGCTCTCAAGATAACAGGAGACTCAAGTTAGATTTGTTTTCAAAGGAAAAAAAAAACCAATATTGGCTTAATTTCAGCCACGCTGGGAAGAGAAGGAGAAGCCCAGAACCTGGTTTCGGTGACTATGGCTGGGGACGGCAGAATGGGGATGTGGTCTAATGGCACTCCAGTTTCTCCCGATTCTCAGTGATACAACGAGGTTCCCAGTCCCCTCAGTTTCTTATGGGGAGAAAGGGTGCTGGGTAAGTGATTTCCAGGCTTCTGTGAAAGGATTAGAAAGCATAACTAGCAAAAGGAGAAAAGATTAAAATAATACTTTGATGGTCTCTCCCACAGCATGATGATTTCTACTAAAAAGAAAAAAATCATTAATGACTCTTAATGAAACAGATGTCCAAACAGCCATTTTTTGGGTCTAGCCTGCAGAGAGATTGCCTTCACACTTACTGAGCTTCCCCTACATTTAATGAAAAGGGGAAAGAAAGATGCCAATATTAATTGTTTAGCCTTTCTTGAAAGGATTACGGTGGAGGTTCCCACAGTGGAAGGAAACACCTTTTCATACAATCAATAGGGCTTTGGCAGGGGAAGAGATGATCTACTAGAAAAAAAAATCTAGATAAACTGGGAGAAGGGGGAGCAGTGCAATCTCGTACTAGATGAAATGGTACCAAAAATTTGCACTTTGTGCTCCTTGGGCAGAAAGGGCTCGACAGACCCAGTGCCACGATGCCCAGGCAAAACTCGCCCAAGCACCATCCAGGGATTTGCTTGGGAGCAGGGTGGCCCCACGGTAATAAATATGTTTCTGGGTGTTGCTGCCCCTCTGGAAGGCAAGGACTGGCAGCTGGGGGTATGTTGTGCCCCAAAAGCACAATATTTTTTTTCTAGTTGTCCTAGAAAATTAAATCAAGAATTGTGTAAATGCTGCTGATGTGGAGTGTCAGGTCCTACAGCACAAATCCTGACGGCCACTTGGTTGCTGGTTTGAGCAAAGGTGTACATGAGAGGCAACATTTAGGGCTTCTCCTTTGGTTTAAGGCAATGAGGTAGAGCGTGGTACTCAGCCTGTCTCCATCAACCTGCCAGCGGTGGCTTTTGTGAAAGAGAAATCCAACCAAAGGGCATTTGTTGTCCTTTGGGGGCCTGTGCTGATTTTCCCTACGTGATGGGAAGTCCCATGCCAGGTGTAGGTTCTTTTTTTTTTTTTTTTTTTGTTAGAATTAGCTATCCACTGTTTCCTCCTTTAACTAAAAAAAAAATCTACCTCCTGGTTCCTCTCCAGTTATTGTCCTCTCTGTCTGATAGACCCAGGGGATATTCTTCTCAGTGCTGTTTCCAGCATCAAAGGGGCTCAGATATGGGACTCAGTTGTGCAACCCTTTGTGTATAGGAAAGTCCCGGGGGCCCGGTCTGCATCTGGGGATGCAGTGGGTGACGTGGGGGTGAGGCTTTCTCCCTGCAAAGCCTCCTCTCTCCAGTCTGTATTTCACACCTGGAAATACAGGCATCCTTAAAAAAAACCAAACGTTTCCTTTGCGGCGTCAGTACTGGTCCAGCTTGTGAGAGGCAGGGTGGAGGCATCATCCGGCTCCCGACAGCACCACGAGGGCTGGATACCCTTCGCTATCCTCCTTGATGCTGAGAATTGAACCGACAGGCAGAAACAAACCAAAACAGGTATAATTTTAGGGTACTCAGCTTTGACAGTGCACCTAAAAATAACCGTGCATAAAGGGTTTTGGGTTGTTTTTTTTTCTCCCATGGAAGTGAAAAGTTTTATTTGACTTTGTGATCTAAAAGTTTTCCACTTGTCAGGAAAGCCTATTCACTCGGATCCGTTGTCTCTCCTCCTGCTTTCTCCATTATCATCACCCCGTAAGGGCTGTGTGCATCAGGACACCCAGGGTCCTGCTCCGGGTGCGGGATGCCCGGTGGCAGGCAGGGCCCAAACCGCGCTGTGCCAGCCCAGCAAGCACCCTGCTGCACAGCAAGGGTTAAATTTCATCCTGCAGCTGCAAAGCCCAACTTCTTTATTTCCTGTTAATGACATTATTGCCTACATAAAACCATTGAAACATGTTTCTTTCATTTGTTTAATTTCAAATTCTGAGCACACTAGCTGGAAACTATGTTTAATAGTTAAACTCAAAACATTTGGATTTCCTTTCCTCGCTGAGTTTCGCAGTGAGTACACTTCATACTTAGTTGAGTTTTTAAGTAACCATTTTTACACAGCTATAGAAGCCAGCCAGAAAACAAAAAGGATTATATTGCAGAATCAAATCACATCAGTTCAGGCTAGTAACACATCATATATTTCACTTCCTCCGCCGTCGTGCCAAGATACCATCAGACCCAACTCGTTACCAAGCTGGCCGTGTTCTCTTCCAGGAGCGTCCAGCCTTTGCAAAGCGAGAGCCAGCACACCCCGCTTGCTCTGTGCATGCAGGAGGACTTCCCTCAGCATGCATGGAAAAAATGTTCCTGTTCCCATGAAAAAACAGGATGGAATCTACTTCAGGCCTTGCTAGTGCTGATGCTCCCATCACCTCCCCATGTTTCTCCTCCTGAACCTCACGTGCCGGGTTCTTGCTGCCAAGCACCCTCTGGGCAAGGGCAAAGTGGGAGCACGGAGTAGGCAGGATGAGTGCGCATGTAGGTGGATCCGAACCATCTCAAATTTGAAGGGAAGTCCTTAAATCTGAACCCATTTGGCAGACAAAGTCCAAGCTGCCAGAGACACGTTATCTGTTGATGCTTTGTGAGACATCACAAGGAGCAGGGGGCATTTAGCCCTCTCAGGGTGATGGACACCTACAAGCAGTTGTTGTGTAAAGCGTGACTGCTTGCGTGGTGGAGTGTCTACGAGTCACTTCGTAAGCACTCACAGGATTAGTGCATGGAGAACTGGGCTTTAAACCACCTGAGGTTCAGATTCTCCTTGGCACGTGTATACCATATATGAAGCGAGCCCAGAAGGAGCATTATGCCTGGCAGAAGCAGTGAGCAGAGATGGAGCAAGGAGGAATGTGGCCCTGGGACTCCTGAAGGAGTTATCACCTGGTCCTGACAAGAGGACCACACTCAATGCCTCTGTCATGGCATCACGGCTATGTCCCCAGCAGCCACCGCAGTGCTCAATTTTCCATCAAAAAATCCATATTTGACGAAAAAATTTCAGTAGGACTTAAATGTCACCGTCAAGGGTGAAATTTGGGCTCCGTGTTGCCTCTGAGGAGCTCAGGTGCTAGGAGTGGAGAGCGCAGCTCGGCCGCATGCCCTGGCCGTGGTGTTTGCACCCCTTACTCCCATCCCAGCGGCACGCATCCAGCCGAGCTGGTGCCCATCAGAGGTCTTGTAGGCCTGGTCTCCTACCAGTTACTTAAACAAGAAGCTAGCAGAGAAAGCGATGTCTCGTTCGTGCACAGTGAGGAAGGGGCTGTGGAAAAACTAAATCGCGGAAAGTTAGTCATAAATATCCTCATTTGGCTCTTCTGCCCCTACCCGCCTTTCAATCACTATTCCGTGCAGGTGAAGGAAGCAGTTCAGAAATGTTAATAGATAGCAAAGTGCTTATGTGTGTTTTATCAGCTCTCATAGAACGGTTAATGCTGATACGGTGCCCCTTTTAAGTCTAAAAAATCTGGCCAAGCGTGTGCAGATAGCAGGGAGTGCGCTGAACAAAACATCAAGGAAAAAAGTCTGTAGGGGGGAATGGAAATGTTAAAAGGATTATAGGAAGAGAAAATGTATCGGACTTATCTGGCAATACTCGGTAACAAAAGTATGTCGGTTTATGAAATGAACTTCAAATCCCATAAAACTAATTGTGTGTTTTCTTGTCTTATTTTTGAGTATCTCTGGCAGTGCTTTTTTTCCCCACTGCAAAAGCGGGTCTGCATGTGGAGAATACTCTGGGCTTGCAGGATATAGAGAGATTAGACAGCCGATCGGTTTTATACCTCTTAAACTAATGATGTTAAACTAGTTTATTAAAAAAAAAAAAAAAAACAAAAACCAAGGAAGAATAACTTCAAAGGTTCACATGTGGGTTGCAAACCTCTCATGTCTTCTGTATACAGGGCCTTCCTCTTATTTTGATCAAGACTGTTCCCAGCACTTCTGTTGAAATACTTGCAAGCCTTTGATCTTGTTATCAACGTGGCCACCAGTGAGAGCACCGCCGCTTGCTGCGCGTAGGACAGAGCAGATGACGTCAGGCACCGTCTCTGACTAACGCCGCTTTGGGGTTTAGATTGTACCGTCGCGCAGGTCCTCCTTGGGCTGCGCTTATCGCCGAGGAGTCTTCCTGCCAGGAAAATGATTTAGACCCCGAGACCTCAGCTCAGCCCACCACGGCTACGCGTTTTGCCAAGGTGGGGAGAGTAAATAATGCTGCTCGCCCTCCTCTCGCTCGGCCAGGGAAGGGGAGGCAAAGGGATGGAGCGGGGAGCAGGGAGAGGAGAGGTTGGAGGGGTCTTGGGGGGGAATTTGGCCCCAAGTGGGGGCTGGTGAGAGGTCTGCATGGAGAGGAGGGAGCTCAGCATGCTCGTTTCATCCTTCCTCCGTATTTTCCATCAACGTCTTTGTGATCTTACCATAGTTTTAGCGGAGGAAGCCCTTTGGAGTTGCAGTAGTTACATCCGTGTCAGGCAGGAGCAGCCTACTCTGGCCCGAGCGGCGGGGGCTGGCCGGGGTGCGGGGGGCACCTCTTGGCTTCGGCTCTGCTTTGGCGTTGTCCATAAAGCAGGCGCTTCCCCGGCCCTCGGTGTCACCCTGTGCACAGGGGAGGACACCGGCTTTGACCTCTGGTGTAGGGCTTGTAGTTCATGAAAAGCGCAATCCATAATTTAGGCATTACTGTTATTTGCTGAGGCTGTTAGATTTGATTGTGCTCCTCATACCGCTGTCCTCTGCACAAGGCCACACGTAGGGACGAACAGGACCGCCCTGGTGGAGCCCTCAGAGCCTTAACATTCCTGGCGTTTGACCCAGTTTTCTGCAGGAAGACAACGACCCGGAGACATCTCTTTTGGAGCAAGACACCAGCAAAATATCTGCCTTGTGGGTAGAGAAGGCGGTGATGGAGCCAGGTTAGTGGGGTGCAGTTAGGACAAGACGGGGTGCTGGGCTAGGAGCCCAGGGAGTGCGGACTGGCACGTCTGCCAGCGCTGCACCGAGAGCGATGCTCTCAGACCGGCACTCCAGTCCTCAATGGCTCCCACTGCTTTTTTTCTTTCTTTTTTTTTTTTTTTACTACCTGCTCTAAAAACACGCTCTCAAAAAAAAAAAAAATTTTTTTTTCATTTCTCTTTATTGTGTAGCTTCATTGTGAACTGACTCTTTTAATCTAAAATTATTCCTTTTTGGTGCCACAATCTGACTTCAAGCTTCTTGGCACTGCCTGTGAAGGTGCTAGGCAGCCGCAGCCAGCAAGGAGAGGATGCGCCCGGCCTTTGCGGCGGCACCGTGAGGGCATCACCACGGCTGGGTGACGCTCCTTCGTACAGCTTCTTGCAGTCATTTTCTCACACATTTACTGAATTTTTTAATCTAAAGTGCAGAAGGGCTAACAAATAAAATATAAATAGTTAACTTTCCTTCTGTTCAGCCTGGGAATTCAGATTCAAGTTTAGACTGGAAAATCAGAAGGAAATTCAAAGATACTCTGCTTTCTTGATGACTGCAGCTGCTACCTGAACACAGAGATTCCCTGTAGATCTACGAACAAGGACTTCCAGAGACTGACAAAGATGAAGAAAACTCTGGAAGACCTTCTTGTACCTGCCACCGCCTGCCTAGTTCATCGGATTACTTTCAAATCTCAGGCACTACGTGATTCTTCGCCGTTGGCAGGAGGAGAAAAGAGACTCCCTGACTGGACAGCCAGAAGATGAACGGGGCCACCGCAGCTTCGGGGAGGACAAAGTGCTCCACGGGCACTTCCACACAAAGCCACGTCCCCAGGGGCTTGCCCTCCTCTAATTTTGTTCCCAAAGCATCCCTTTTTGGTGACTGTCATAAAAAGGACGGTGGGCTAGACAGGTCTTTGGGTGGGCTGCTCTTACGCACGTGCGATCCCAAATAATGCAGTAAATTCAGTACCAGGCTGAGTTACTCGGTTGGTTGGCATCGGTGCAGGGCAGTATTATTGCACAACGGGACGTGGAGAAAACTAGTTGGTTAAATGACGTTCTTATGAAACATAATGAATGATACTTAATGAGATTTTCTTCCAAAGTGGAAGAGTCCGAGGTTTCCAGCCTCCATTATAATGGCTTAATTTTCTGTGCTATCGTCGGAATGGGACTGAGAGAGCTTTTTATGCCGACATCGTTTCAAAGCAAGTTCAAGATGTCAGTAGCAGGAGGTGATCAATCAGGTTCTGGTGGTTGGAGGTCCTGGGCTGGAGGTGTTCTCACTGTCACCATCGCAAGGGGCCCGGGGGACCCAGGCTGTTCGTTCTCCCAGGAAAGGATCATCTGGTGTGGCTCAGTAGCACCTGGCATAGTGGCACGTCGATACTTGGCATCAGCAGCAGCAAAAATATTAGTAATTCTAGTAATTCGTAACTGCTTGTTGTGTCTAGAAATGGCTTTTACTGCTTGGCTCGTGGGTTTGGCAGAAAGTTTGCTTTCTGTGCCCAACGGTAGCCATTCCCAGGCCTGAAAAATGTGTAATTGGGCAGCAACTGCAAATTCACCCACATGTTATTTCACATTATTAGCCCAGGTTGTCCAGTCCAGGCACCGAGCAAATACGCATGGTTCGCTCCTCGCTGCTGTGCCTGACTCTCGGATGGATTCAGACATCCCAGAGCTGATGAAATTGCAGCTTCAAAGGATGCCACGTCCAGGGCCGTCGCGACACACGGCCTCTTCGGTGTTTTGCTTGTCATCTTGGTGGAGATGGTGGTTTGAGCAGGGCCTGGAGGAGAGGAAGAATCGGGGAGCTCTTCAGCCCGGGGCGAAGCCAAGCACCGCGTTTAGCAACGTTGCAAACCACTTGCTTTTTCAACGGCGCGTACAGAGAAGGCGGCTTGGGCGGGAAGGCAGAGGCGTGGGTGTACGGCCACGGCTCTGGTTTCTGTCCTCCCGTTTAGGATCAGGCTAAGCCCCTGGGACCAGCGTTGGGGGTTCCCCGGTGTGCCTGCTGCTGGGGTCCCGTGCGCCTCGTCGTTCCCTTGGGGTTTCACCGCGGGGTCCCCCCCTCGCTGTGGAGATGCGGGGGGTTGGCGGGGCAGGAGGGTGAGGCTGATGGGAATGAACCTCAGTGGTTGGAGCAGGGTCCATCTCGTCCCCATTTCTTGGGGCCGTGGGTGTTTTTGCTGGCGTGGGCAGCTCTGGACTCTGTGCCAGCGGTGGGCTGGGGGGGGGTACAGGGCAGTGCGTGTGCCCCTGTGGGGTGTGGGCATGGGGAGAAGGGCTGGTCCGATGATGGGCTGCACTTTGCCGTTGCGTTTCCCAGGAGATGCCATAAACGATGTTCAGGCACACCAAAAATGGAAGGTGCCATTCTGTTTGCCAGAGGCATTGCCACGTGAGCTGCCCGCGCTGCCCAGCCCTGCCCAGCTGCCATCACCGTCCTGGCCCCGTACGCAAGCGTGCAGCAGGCTCGCCAATTCAGAGGAAGTTGCCTCGTTTTCCAGAGCTTTTTCCTAGGAAAAGGGGGATCATGGGATGCTGAGACCAGCTGCAAGCCTGGGTCTAGGGAGACACGGGTCTCCTTAGGTGGTGGTACCCGCGGCGGTCTCTGCCCAGGGGTCTTCTGC